>NW_026775196.1:220000-307500 GCF_963082965.1 Carassius carassius
AAATTTTTGGTTATTTTTGTTACTTGTCCTCCCAACAGCATAGCTGTTTGGGAGGGATCATTTTGTTTTTTGTTTTTTGTTGTTTTTTTTTTCGTTTTTTGTTTTATTTATTTTTGAAAAATGGATGGAACTACGGCAACAGACATGGACTTGGCACGAGGAACACGGCGGCAAATGACAAACGGACTGGAAAAAACTCAACGAGAAAAGGATGGACCTGAAAGGAGATTTAAAAGAACCTACACCAAAGAAGCTACAGTAGTAGTGGATTTGACTGAAGTGCACGAAGGAAAAGCAGAAGACATAATACAAGCGCTGAAAGATAAGTTGGATGTGACAAAAATATTAGCTGTAAGACCCAAAATGATGAAGGAGTACGAAATTACGTTTGAAAAGGAAGAAGATATTGAAAATCTGAGCGAAGGATTGATGATTAAAGGAAAACTATGTGAAATTAAGAAATTGAATAACAGAGAATTTGTTGTCTCTTTCATGCATCTGCCCGCTTACCTGGATGATGCAGAGATTCTACAGAAGCTGGAGGGATGGGGGGTAACTCCTGTCTCTCAGATAAGAAGAAGATTTTATACCGGCACCAACATAGAAGATGGAACGAGGTTCCTTAAGGTACAGTTCCCAAAAGAAGTGGCCTCCTTGCCCTACAGTACTCGAATTGAAATGGAAGATGGTCCACAATACTATAGAGTGATACATAGCAAGCAGGTGAGAACCTGCAGGTTGTGTATGAGCCCTGATCATGTGATGAAGGACTGTCCAGACTTTAAATGTTTTAAATGCTCGGAAACAGGCCACTTCGCGAGGGACTGTAAGGTGGTGATGTGTCCCGACTGCAATTGTGTACTGGACAAATGCGAGTGCTGGTATGGAGACCAGCAAAATGGAGAAGAGAGGGGGAGTGGGCAGATGCATGAGACAGACAATGAAGAGGAGCAAAGGGAAGACACCGGAGAAATGCAAAGAGAGGACAATGTAAGCAAGGACAATGAAAATGAGATTGAAAAGACTGAGTTAACACAGGACATTGTGGAAATGGAGGTACAGATGGAGTTAAATGAGGTTGGAAAAGCAGAAACGGAAGAGCCAGAAGAGACTGAATGGATCGGTGAGACGGACAGAAATAACAAAGACAGTGAAAACATGGGCGGAGACAGCACTGCAAGTACATCCAATAAAAGAAGAAGAAAAGTTAAGGTAATACCCAATTTAGAAAAAGCTAAAAATAAAATGTGTAAACAAAGTAATGAGGTGAAACAAGACTGTGGAAGAAGTGCAAAAGAGGGGGAGGAAGTAGGATAACGAAATTATGATGCTAAAGTTTGTCTTTTTATCTTTTTTAATTGTGTTGAAAATTGTTACTTTTAATGCAAGAGGGTTAATCAATGGTGTGAAATTTGAAAAAGTCAAGGAACTGTGCAGGGATGAAGATGTGATTTTATTGCAAGAAACAAACTGGAAAGAGAGTGTAATGGAGGATTTTAAAAAAAGATGGGAAGGGGAATTATTTTTTAATAATGCTGAGGGAAAAATAGGAGGAGGAGTTGCGATGTTAATAAGAAACGATAGAGGTATCAGGTCAAAGCAAATGTATAATGACACAAAAGGAAAATGCATGGCTGTAGAAATTAAGATGGATGAAGATGATTTTATTTTAGTAAACGTACATGCTCCAAATGAAGAAATAGAAAAGAAAAAATATTTTAATGTAATAGCTGAATTAATGGAAAAATGGAAGAGGGTAATAATTGCGGGGGATTTTAACACTGTTTTTAGTAAAATGGATATGGCTAACGGAATGGTTTTTAAATCGGATGGGGGAAGAAAGGAGTTAATTTCATTGATGGAGGAGAAGAACATGATTGATGTGTGGAGAGAAAGAAATGGGAAAAAGAGGGAATTTACAAGAAGACAGCTGGTAGGGAATTTTATGTGTCAAACTAGAATAGACTACTTTTTAAGTACTAGGAATTTGGAATGTTTTATTGATGGAGTGTTTTATAAAGAAACGACTTTAAGTGATCACAAAATGGTGCAAATGAGAATGGATTTTAAAAAGGAAATGAGGGGACCAGGGGTATGGATTTTAAACACTGAAGTTTTAAAGGAAGAGAGTTTTAAAAAAGAGATAGAAAATAAATTAGATGAGGGGAAAAAAGACTTGATGTACATAGAAGATAAAAGGCAATGGTGGGAAAACATGAAATATGACATAAAGAAATATGTAATGAATTACTGTAAATTGTTACAAAAGGTAAAAAGAACAAAGGAACAAGAAATAAGAAAGACGTTAAGAGAGGAGTTAAATAAAAATGAAGTAAACGTGCAAAGAGTAATTGAAGTGGAGGAAAAGTTGAGGAAAATCGAAGAAGGAAAATATAAAGGGGCAACGTTAAGAAGTAAAGCTAAATATACAGTAGAAGGGGAAAAATGTAGTAGATTCTTTTTTAACCTTGAGAAAAGCAGGGCGAAGGCGGGAATAATTAAAGAACTTAGGAATAAGGAAGGACAAGTTGTTTTAAGCACGGAGGGAATTTTAAAGGAAATAAGCACATATTATGAAGAACTTTTTAGATCAGAGGAAGGGGATGAGGAAAAAAGGAACATTTTGTTACAACAGATAACACGAAAAGTCGGTGAGGGAGATAAATAGGAATGTGATAAGGGAATAACAACTGAGGAAATTATACAAGCAATAAATCAGCTAAGTGTGAAGAAAAGCCCAGGAATAGATGGTATTGGAAGTGAGTTTTATAAGGTTTTTAAAGAAAAAGTAAGCCCGATTTTAAAAGAAGTCTATGAAGAGGTTTTTAAAAAAGAAAGAGTACACCCAAGAATGGGCTTAGGCTTAATGAAAATAATCTACAAGAGAAAAGGAGACAAAGCGGAACTGAGGAATTTTAGGCCCATTACAATGTTAAACACAGATTTTAAAATTTTAGCCAGGGTTTTAGCGAACAGATTAAAAAATATTATGCCAAACATAATAGAGACTAACCAGGCATATGGAGTAAAGGGGAGGGACATAGCAGATATCACGAGTAGCATAAGAGATATAATGGGGTACATAAAAGAAAAAGGAAAGGAGGCATATATAATAAGCATGGATTTCGAGAAGGCTTTTGACAGAGTGGAGCATGGGTTTTTATTGGCGGTTTTAAAACAATTTGGTTTTGGAGAGAATTTTATAAAATGGATCTCAGTTTTATACAGCGATATTTTAACAAAAGTTAAATGTAATGGTTTTTTAACGGAACCTTTTAAAGTTTTAAGGTCTATAAGACAAGGGTGTCCACTGTCAGCGAAGTTATATTCTTTGGTGGCTGAACCATTAGGGCTTTTAATAAACAGAGAGAAAAAAATAAAGGGAATAAAACTAGAAGAAAAAGAGGAACTGACTAAAATATTCCAGTATGCGGATGATACCACAATTATTGTTGAAAATATAGAAAGTGTTAAAGAAGTAATGGAAAAAATGAAATGCTATTGTGAGGGATCAGGTGCAAAAATAAATGAAGAAAAAACAGTATATATGAAGTTCGGAAGGTCAGAGGTTTTAACGGGGGTTGTTAAATTCCTAGAGGTACAAGAAATGAGGATTTTAGGAGCGGGGTTAGCAAAGAATGAGAAGGAAACTGTTGATAATATGTGGGATGAGACATTGGGAGGGATGGATAGGAGACTGATTTTTTGGAGAAACAGGTTTTTAAGTTTGAAAGGAAAAATTTTAATTGTAAACATGTTAATGTTATCAAAAATGTGGTACAAATTACATGTGATGCCATTGCCAAACTGGGTTTTTAAGAGAATAAAAAAGAGTATTTTAGAATTTTTATGGGAAAAAAAGCCTCCAAGGATAGCGTACAATACGCTGATAGGAAAACCAGAAGAGGGAGGGATGGGTTTAGTCGATGTGGAACAGAAGATGAAAAGCATGAGGGTAAAAGTGGTTAAGAAATATTTGGATGATAAGAAGAGAGATGAATGGAAGAAATTGATGGGTTTTTATTTAAATAAATGTGGGAATTTTAACCTTGGGGAAAACATTTTATGGATGAAGTTGAAAAGTTGGATGATGGAGGGGATACCACAGTTTTATAAAGAGGTTTTAAATGCTTGGAGGCTTTTTTTAACAGAGGTGGATTTTAATCCGGAGGGGAGGGAAGCGATTTTAAATCAGCCTCTGTTTTTAAATGACAAAATAAAGATACACGAGCGAGATATCTATTTTAAGAAGTGGCTAAAAGTGGGGATCGTAAAAGTGAGAGATGTTTTATGGGAGGTGAAAGAGGGATTTTTACCACTCCAAGTGATTAAAGATGCAATGGAGGAGGAGAAGGAGGATTTTAATGTCATGGTTTTAAAAAAACAGTATGAAGATGTCAAGAAAGCAATCCCAAGGCAATGGCTAGATGAGATTAAAAAGAAGGGAGAACGAGAAAATAAAATGATGGTGTTTTTAAAATTTAAAGAAAAGAGGGTGGATTTTAATTTGTGTACTGTGAAAATGTTCTATGAGTTTTTTATAAATAGAGTTTTTAAAAAACCTGTTGCCAACCAGATTTGGTTAAGGCATTTTAATGAAATCGAAGAAAAAGGCATTTGGAAGAATAGAACATGGAAATGGTTGGATGTAGATTTAGAATGTTTAGACTATTTTATCAGACAAAATGTGATCTATACAGAAATGAGATTGTGTATAATGCAGAAGGCAACAAATGCTCAATGTAAAGTCTGTAAAAAAGAAGATGAAGGTATTTTACATTTGTTTTTATTATGTGGAAAACTTAACCCATTTTTTAATGAACTGAAAGAAATTGTCAAAGAATTAAGAGAAAATGAAGAGGTTACTGACTGGAAAAGGTTTTTTATGCTGGGAATGACAGAGAACAAAGAAAATAAGAAACTTGTGAATTTGTTTTTAATCTTGGCAAAAAAAGCAATATTGAAAAGGAGAAATGTAGCCAGAAACAGAGATTGTATTTTAAACTTATGGGTGCTTTTTAAACAAATGGTTGAAAGTTATGTAGAAATGTTATACAATTATTTTAAATTGGAAAACCAGATGGCGGATTTTTATAAAATTTTCACAAATGATGTTATATGTATCTTTAAACAAAAGCATTTTTACATGCCAGGAGAAGATGATTAAGATGACATATTGTTATGTAATGTGAATTTTATTCCTTCAGCAACAAACTTCAATGACGATGTTAGTTTGATTATGAGATGAATGAAATTGTATGACTAAGAAAATGTGTTTGTTTTGTAATAACTGAAATCTCCAATAAAAAAAAAAAAAAAAAGCTATGCCCGATCTCGTCTGATCTCGGAAGCTAAGCAGGTTTGGGCCTGGTTAGTACTTGGATGGGAGAACGCCTGGGAATACCAGGTGCTGTAAGCTTTTGGGTTTTATTCCGAACTTATATAATGAACTGGAGATTAGAGTGGCTGATCTTTAAATAGCCCTCTCTTTGCAGCAGCTTTCGCTTACGGCCATACCAACCTGGCTATGCCTGATCTCGTCTAATCTCGGAAGCTAAGCAGGTTTGGACTTGGTTAGTACTTGGATGGGAGACCGCCTGGGAATACCAGGTGCTGTAAGCTTTTTGGAAAATTTTCATTAGTTATGTAATAATCTTGAAAAAAAAAAAAAGAGTCAATGCCAGATCTCTGAATCTTAGAATGTTTGGTTCTGGTTATTACTTGGATGGGAGACTGCCTGAGAATAATACCAGGTGCTGTAAGCTTTTGGGTTTTCTTCCCTACTTATATATTGAACTGGAGATTAGAGTGGCTGATCTTTAAATAGCCCTCTCTCTGCAGCAGCCTTCGCTTACGGCCATACCTGGCTATGCCTGGTTAGTACTTGGATGGGAAACCGCCTGGGAATACCAGGTGCTGAAAGCTTTTTGGAAATGTTTCACATTTTTTTACTTTTTGGAATTTTTTCACTAATTATATAATAATCGTGCAAAAAAAAAAAAAAAAAAAAAAAAAAAAAAAAAAAAAAAAACAGAGTCAATGCCCGATGTCTGAATCTTAGCATGTTTGGTTCTGGTTACTACTTGGATGGGAGACCGCCTGGGATTGCCAGGTGCTGTAAGCTTTAGGGTTTTCGTCCCTATTTATATAATGTACTGGAGATTACAGTGGCTGATCTTTAATTAGCCCTCTCTTTGCAGCAGCTTTCGCTTACGGCCATACCAACCTGGCTATGCCCGATCTCGTCTGATCTCGGAAGCTAAGCAGGTTTGGGCCTGGTTAGTACTTGGATGGGAGACCGCCTGGGAATACCAGGTGCTGTAAGCTTTTGGGTTTTATTCCGAACTTATATAATGAACTGGAGATTAGAGTGTCTGATCTTTAAATAGCCCTCTCTTTGCAGCAGCTTTCGCTTACGGCCATACCAACCTGGCTATGCCTGATCTCGTCTAATCTCGGAAGCTAAGCAGGTTTGGGCTTGGTTAGTACTTGGATGGGAGACCGCCTGGGAATACCAGGTGCTGTAAGCTTTTTGGAAAATTTTCATTAGTTATGTAATAATCTTGAAAAAAAAAAAAAGAGTCAATGCCAGATCTCTGAATCTTAGAATGTTTGGTTCTGGTTATTACTTGGATGGGAGACTGCCTGAGAATAATACCAGGTGCTGTAAGCTTTTGGGTTTTCTTCCCTACTTATATATTGAACTGGAGATTAGAGTGTCTGATCTTTAAATAGCCCTCTCTCTGCAGCAGCCTTCGCTTACGGCCATACCTGGCTATGCCTGGTTAGTACTTGGATGGGAAACCGCCTGGGAATACCAGGTGCTGAAAGCTTTTTGGAAATTTTTCACATTTTTTTACTTTTTGGAATTTTTTCACTAATTATATAATAATCGTGCAAAAAAAAAAAAAAAAAAAAAAAAAAAAGAGTCAATGCCCGATGTCTGAATCTTAGCATGTTTGGTTCTGGTTACTACTTGGATGGGAGACCGCCTGGGATTGCCAGGTGCTGTAAGCTTTTGGGTTTTCGTCCCTATTTATATAATGTACTGGAGATTACAGTGGCTGATCTTTAATTATCCCTCTCTTTGCAGCAGCTTTCGCTTACGGCCATGCCAACCTGGCTATGCCCGATCTCGTCTGATCTCGGAAGCTAAGCAGGTTTGGGCCTGGTTAGTACTTGGATGGGAGACCGCCTGGGAATACCAGGTGCTGTAAGCTTTTGGGTTTTATTCCGAACTTATATAATGAACTGGAGATTAGAGTGTCTGATCTTTAAATAGCCCTCTCTTTGCAGCAGCTTTCGCTTACGGCCATACCAACCTGGCTATGCCTGATCTCGTCTGATCTCGGAAGCTAAGCAGGTTTGGGCTTGGTTAGTACTTGGATGTGAGACCGCCTGGGAATACCAGGTGCTGTAAGCTTTTTGGAAAATTTTCATTAGTTATGTAATAATCTTGAAAAAAAAAAAAGAGTCAATGCCAGATCTCTGAATCTTAGAATGTTTGGTTCTGGTTATTACTTGGATGGGAGACTGCCTGAGAATAATACCAGGTGCTGTAAGCTTTTGGGTTTTCTTCCCTACTTATATATTGAACTGGAGATTAGAGTGGCTGATCTTTAAATAGCCCTCTCTCTGCAGCAGCCTTCGCTTACGGCCATACCTGGCTATGCCTGGTTAGTACTTGGATGGGAAACCGCCTGGGAATACCAGGTGCTGAAAGCTTTTTGGAAATTTTTCAAATTTTTTTACTTTTTGGAATTTTTTCACTAATTATATAATAATCGTGCAAAAAAAAAAACAAAAACAAAAAAAAAAGAGTCAATGCCCGATGTCTGAATCTTAGCATGTTTGGTTCTGGTTACTACTTGGATGGGAGACCGCCTGGGATTGCCAGGTGCTGTAAGCTTTAGGGTTTTCGTCCCTATTTATATAATGTACTGGAGATTACAGTGGCTGATCTTTAATTAGCCCTCTCTTTGCAGCAGCTTTCGCTTACGGCCATACCAACGTGGCTATGCCCGATCTCGTCTGATCTCGGAAGCTAAGCAGGTTTGGGCCTGGTTAGTACTTGGATGGGAGACCGCCTGGGAATACCAGGTGCTGTAAGCTTTTGGGTTTTATTCCGAACTTATATAATGAACTGGAGATTAGAGTGTCTGATCTTTAAATAGCCCTCTCTTTGCAGCAGCTTTCGCTTACGGCCATACCAACCTGGCTATGCCTGATCTCGTCTAATCTCGGAAGCTAAGCAGGTTTGGGCTTGGTTAGTACTTGGATGGGAGACCGCCTGGGAATACCAGGTGCTGTAAGCTTTTTGGAAAATTTTCATTAGTTATGTAATAATCTTGAAAAAAAAAAAAGAGTCAATGCCAGGGGCCTCATTTATAAAGCGTGCGTACGCACAAAACGGGGCTGGAAACGTACGTACGCCAGTTCCCACGCAAAGGTTGTGATCTATAAAAAACAAACTTGACGGGAGAATGTGCGCACCTTTAAGCAAACTTTGAGCCGTGCGTACGCACATTCTGGAGACAAAGGGAATTGGCGACACCGATGGTGAGGTCGTGAACTGAAGTTAGATTGTAGAAAATAAATGTGAGAAGAACGATTATAAGAATGAATGACATTTAATTTTCACTCCATTTCATACGTTATATCCACATTATCATGAAGATTAAATCCAACAGTGTTATTTGTGCCGATTGTTTTAGGCTATATACATCTAGTAAAATCCAAACGTAATTCAAAATGTATTAAAAGTAAAATAAAATAATAATCAGCGCTGCCTTACAGTCACATTGTCCACAACGGGAGCACAGGAGGACATGGCGCGATACATGTGATAGCCTACAGAATAGCATGAAATACCCTTTTATTAGAGAACTGCAGAACACAGTGTAAAAAGGAAATATTTTCCTTAATGTACATAGCCTATATCATAAAATGTCAAAGTCTGCAAATACAGTCATGAAGCACAATCGCTACTCATCATCGGTCCTAACTATTACGGTGTTCATTACAAAACCGTCAAGAAGCATGTGTTCACTATAACATTTTCGTCTTAAATTTTCGCCCACAAATTAATTAAGTGATTTTGTCAAGGTGTTAACGATCAGTCTATTTGCTAGAAACATATAAATTCTCCGGTGACCCGGGTATGTAATGCTTCATGATGGCACTCCTGGCACTGTTGGAGGATTACGCTAATGGCAGAATAAGGAGAGAACGAGTTTTCAGGGACCATGATGATTTCCTGGCCCATGATGATGACTGGCTAATAAGCCGATTTAGATTCCCTAGAGCTGTGCTCTTGGATCTATGTGCTGAATTGGGTCCAGTATTAGAGAGGGCAACACGCCGGAACCATGCCATCCCAGTCCAAATACAAGTCCTCACCACTCTGGGGTTCTTGGCAACCGGCTGTTTCCAGCGGGAATTGGCAGACAGGTAAATTAATAATATAAAAAAACTATAAGTAATCCTCAAATTTGTCTCTAAGACCTTTTTGTATATGAAATAATTCTATTGGAATCTATCATCTCACCCTATAGGTCTGGTATATCACAGCCGTCCCTGAGTGCCATAATATCTGTCGTTTTAAATGGTATACTTAATATGGTTAGTCGATACATCAGGTTCCCCTACACTGTGCGAGAACAGGCTGAAATTAAAACGCAATTTGCAGCAATGTCTGGTTTCCCAAATGTAATCGGCGCAATTGACTGCACTCATGTTGCTATAAGGGCACCATCTGAAAATGAATTTGCTTATGTTAATAGAAAGCATGTGCATTCTATTAATGTGCAAATCATATGTGACTCCAACATGACCCTCACAAACATTGTGGCACGCTGGCCTGGTTCAACACATGATTCCTTTATCTTGACACATAGCAGTGTAGGGAACAGACTAAATGCAGGCGCAGTACGTGATGGCTGGCTTCTTGGTGAGTTTAACAATATTAAAAAGTAGAAACTGTAACAATTTTGTTTTTAATATAATTATAACCTGCAGGCGACAGTGGCTACCCCCTGAGACGCTGGCTCCTCACCCCATTTTTAAACCCGCAGAGCGCAGAGGAAACTCATTATAACGAGGTCCACTCTCGTGCCCGCGCAGTTGTGGAGCGTGCCATCGGCATCCTGAAATGCAGATGGCGTGCTCTGGATGCCTCGGGTGGCAGACTTTTATACCATCCAGCAAAAGTGTGCAAGATTGTCAGGGCGTGTGGTGTTTTGCACAATATAGCACTGAGAAACGGTATTCCTCTCCCTCCTGATCTCCCTCTACCCCAGCATTACGACCCCGAGCCACAGCCCCCTGGCCGACAAGAGGGATATCAACGAGGTGCAAGAATCCGTGAGGATGTCATGCGGCGTTTGTAAAGAAAGACAAAACTCAAGGTTCATGTTTTAACTGCATCTTTTAATGATTGTGCAATTTCTTGCATCACTTCTCTCATCTGCCGTAGCTCATCTGCAACCCTGTTGACAGCGTTTATTGTCTCTCGCTGTAACTGCAGGACTGCGTCAGTGAGTACCCGACCACTTTTGGACGTGCCAGACGCAGAAGGGGCACTGCTTTGAGCCGGACGCTGTGCATCTGCATCTGAGAACCCCTCACCCTGAACCTCCTGTTCATTTACAGCTTCAGACTCCGGAAGGACTGGAGGACAAACAATTGGCAACATTTATCCATTTATCACCCCACACACTCAAATGTACAGCGTTAATGATTAAAAATCGGTTTAACCTTGCTCCTCTGTGGTTTCAGTCACGTCAGTGTCTCCCTCCTTTTCCGACACAATACCACACACGCTGACCTCCCCAATTATAGCCGCGATTTTGCTGTCCACTGATGTGAGATCAGCTGTACATGGGCCCCCACCAGTTGCAGCCACGCTCTGGCGGTGGGAGGACAGTTTTCTCTTTGCCTCCACCTTGAATGAATGAGAATCTTTATTTCACATATTTTGCATACTGTAAGCACATGTAAATAAAACTTTTTGAAAATCAATATTGCTATTTATATAGGTATATAGCCTAATAAAACACAAATGTAATATGTTGGTAAAAAAAAAATTTGTATACCTTCAGGTCGGACCATTTTTTCTTTAATTCTGCAACTGTCCGTTCTGTCCCACTGACACAATTGACGGCAGAAGCAATACTTTGCCACTCGCACTGCTTCTTTTTATTAGTGACCCCACTGCTGTGGCCACCAAATAACACAGTTTTCCGAGCCTCCACCTCCCCTAAAAAGTGTTTCAATCTCAGTATCTGAGAAATTACGTTTTTTTCCTCTTTTCTCACCTGTCGCCATTATTAAAATTAGGCTAACAGAAATGCACGTTTTCACTTTCTTGGATTAATTAATTGGCGGGTCGCATGCCAGTTTTCCAGGTATATATGGGATTCCACTCTCATTTACATGCTGATCAGCAATCATGAGGTGATTTGCATTGACTATTTATGGTTAAAAATGGGCGTGTACAGGGCGGGATATGAGGCTGGTTCACGTACGCACATCTGCGGGTGATCTGTGATTTATAAAGGGAACATTGCTTACAGGTGTGCGTACGCACGGTTTTATAAATCGGAATATTTTTTGGCGTACGCCATTTTTGGCTTTTGGGCGCACGTAAACTTTTAGTAAAGATCCTACGCATAGTTTTATAAATGAGACCCCAGATCTCTGAATCTTAGAATGTTTGGTTCTGGTTATTACTTGGATGGGAGACTGCCTGAGAATAATACCAGGTGCTGTAAGCTTTTGGGTTTTCTTCCCTACTTATATATTGAACTGGAGATTAGAGTGGCTGATCTTTAAATAGCCCTCTCTCTGCAGCAGCCTTCGCTTACGGCCATACCTGGCTATGCCTGGTTAGTACTTGGATGGGAAACCGCCTGGGAATACCAGGTGCTGAAAGCTTTTTGGAAATTTTTCAAATTTTTTTACTTTTTGGAATTTTTTCACAAATTATATAATAATCGTGCAAAAAAAAAAAAAGAGTCAATGCCCGATGTCTGAATCTTAGCATGTTTGGTTCTGGTTTCTACTTGGATGGGAGACCGCCTGGGATTGCCAGGTAATGCAAGCTTTAGGGTTTTCGTCCCTATTTATATAATGTACTGGAGATTACAGTGGCTGATCTTTAATTAGCCCTCTCTTTGCAGCAGCTTTCGCTTACGGCCATACCAACCTGGCTATGCCCGATCTCGTCTGATCTCGGAAGCTAAGCAGGTTTGGGCCTGGTTAGTACTTGGATGGGAGACCGCCTGGGAATACCAGGTGCTGTAAGCTTTTGGGTTTTATTCCGAACTTATATAATGAACTGGAGATTAGAGTGTCTGATCTTTAAATAGCCCTCTCTTTGCAGCAGCTTTCGCTTACGGCCATACCAACCTGGCTATGCCCGATCTCGTCTGATCTCGGAAGCTAAGCAGGTTTGGGCTTGGTTAGTACTTGGATGGGAGACCGCCTGGGAATACCAGGTGCTGTAAGCTTTTTGGAAAATTTTCATTAGTTATGTAATAATCTTGAAAAAAAAAAAAAGAGTCAATGCCAGATCTCTGAATCTTAGAATGTTTGGTTCTGGTTATTACTTGGATGGGAGACTGTCTGAGAATAATACCAGGTGCTGTAAGCTTTTGGGTTTTCTTCCCTACTTATATATTGAACTGGAGATTAGAGTGGCTGATCTTTAAATAGCCCTCTCTCTGCAGCAGCCTTCGCTTACGGCCATACCTGGCTATGCCTGGTTAGTACTTGGATGGGAAACCGCCTGGGAATACCAGGTGCTGAAAGCTTTTTGGAAATTTTTCAAATTTTTTTACTTTTTGGAATTTTTTCACTAATTGTATAATAATCGTGCAAAAAAAAAAAAAAAAAAAAGAGTCAATGCCCGATGTCTGAATCTTAGCATGTTTGGTTCTGGTTACTACTTGGATGGGAGACCGCCTGGGATTGCCAGGTGCTGTAAGCTTTTGGGTTTTCGTCCCTATTTATATAATGTACTGGAGATTACAGTGGCTGATCTTTAATTAGCCCTCTCTTTGCAGCAGCTTTCGCTTACGGCCATACCAACCTGGCTATGCCCGATCTCGTCTGATCTCGGAAGCTAAGCAGGTTTGGGCCTGGTTAGTACTTGGATGGGAGACCGCCTGGGAATACCAGGTGCTGTAAGCTTTTGGGTTTTATTCCGAACTTATATAATGAACTGGAGATTAGAGTGTCTGATCTTTAAATAGCCCTCTCTTTGCAGCAGCTTTCGCTTACGGCCATACCAACCTGGCTATGCCTGATCTCGGAAGCTAAGCAGGTTTGGGCTTGGTTAGTACTTGGATGTGAGACCGCCTGGGAATACCAGGTGCTGTAAGCTTTTTGGAAAATTTTCATTAGTTATGTAATAATCTTGAAAAAAAAAAAGAGTCAATGCCAGATCTCTGAATCTTAGAATGTTTGGTTCTGGTTATTACTTGGATGGGAGACTGCCTGAGAATAATACCAGGTGCTGTAAGCTTTTGGGTTTTCTTCCCTACTTATATATTGAACTGGAGATTAGAGTGGCTGATCTTTAAATAGCCCTCTCTCTGCAGCAGCCTTCGCTTAGGCCATACCTGGCTATGCCTGGTTAGTACTTGGATGGGAAACCGCCTGGGAATACCAGGTGCTGAAAGCTTTTTGGAAATTTTTCAAATTTTTTTACTTTTTGGAATTTTTTCACTAATTATATAATAATCGTGCAAAAAAAAAAAAAAAAAAAAAAAAAAAAGAGTCAATGCCCGATGTCTGAATCTTAGCATGTTTGGTTCTGGTTACTACTTGGATGGGAGACCGCCTGGGATTGCCAGGTGCTGTAAGCTTTAGGGTTTTCGTCCCTATTTATATAATGTACTGGAGATTACAGTGGCTGATCTTTAATTAGCCCTCTCTTTGCAGCAGCTTTCGCTTACGGCCATACCAACGTGGCTGTGCCCGATCTCGTCTGATCTCGGAAGCTAAGCAGGTTTGGGCCTGGTTAGTACTTGGATGGGAGACCGCCTGGGAATACCAGGTGCTGTAAGCTTTTGGGTTTTATTCCGAACTTATATAATGAACTGGAGATTAGAGTGTCTGATCTTTAAATAGCCCTCTCTTTGCAGCAGCTTTCGCTTACGGCCATACCAACCTGGCTATGCCTGATCTTGTCTAATCTCGGAAGCTAAGCAGGTTTGGGCTTGGTTAGTACTTGGATGGGAGACCGCCTGGGAATACCAGGTGCTGTAAGCTTTTTGGAAAATTTTCATTAGTTATGTAATAATCTTGAAAAAAAAAAAAAAGAGTCAATGCCAGATCTCTGAATCTTAGAATGTTTGGTTCTGGTTATTACTTGGATGGGAGACTGCCTGAGAATAATACCAGGTGCTGTAAGCTTTTGGGTTTTCTTCCCTACTTATATATTGAACTGGAGATTAGAGTGGCTGATCTTTAAATAGCCCTCTCTCTGCAGCAGCTTTCGCTTACGGCCATACCTGGCTATGCCTGGTTAGTACTTGGATGGGAAACCGCCTGGGAATACCAGGTGCTGAAAGCTTTTTGGAAATTTTTCAATTTTTTTTACTTTTTGGAATTTTTTCACTAATTGTATAATAATCGTGCAAAAAAAAAAAAAAAAAAAAGAGTCAATGCCCGATGTCTGAATCTTAGCATGTTTGGTTCTGGTTACTACTTGGATGGGAGACCGCCTGGGATTGCCAGGTGCTGTAAGCTTTAGGGTTTTCGTCCCTATTTATATAATGTACTGGAGATTACAGTGGCTGATCTTTAATTAGCCCTCTCTTTGCAGCAGCTTTCGCTTACGGCCATACCAACCTGGCTATGCCCGATCTCGTCTGATCTCGGAAGCTAAGCAGGTTTGGGCCTGGTTAGTACTTGGATGGGAGACCGCCTGGGAATACCAGGTGCTGTAAGCTTTTGGGTTTTATTCCGAACTTATATAATGAACTGGAGATTAGAGTGTCTGATCTTTAAATAGCCCTCTCTTTGCAGCAGCTTTCGCTTACGGCCATACCAACCTGGCTATGCCTGATCTCGTCTGATCTCGGAAGCTAAGCAGGTTTGGGCTTGGTTAGTACTTGGATGTGAGACCGCCTGGGAATACCAGGTGCTGTAAGCTTTTTGGAAAATTTTCATTAGTTATGTAATAATCTTGAAAAAAAAAAAAGAGTCAATGCCAGATCTCTGAATCTTAGAATGTTTGGTTCTGGTTATTACTTGGATGGGAGACTGCCTGAGAATAATACCAGGTGCTGTAAGCTTTTGGGTTTTCTTCCCTACTTATATATTGAACTGGAGATTAGAGTGGCTGATCTTTAAATAGCCCTCTCTCTGCAGCAGCCTTCGCTTACGGCCATACCTGGCTATGCCTGGTTAGTACTTGGATGGGAAACCGCCTGGGAATACCAGGTGCTGAAAGCTTTTTGGAAATTTTTCAAATTTTTTTACTCTTTGGAATTTTTTCACTAATTATATAATAATCGTGCAAAAAAAAAAAAAAAAAAACAAAAAAAAAAGAGTCAATGCCCGATGTCTGAATCTTAGCATGTTTGGTTCTGGTTTCTACTTGGATGGGAGACCGCCTGGGATTGCCAGGTAATGCAAGCTTTAGGGTTTTCGTCCCTATTTATATAATGTACTGGAGATTACAGTGGCTGATCTTTAATTAGCCCTCTCTTTGCAGCAGCTTTCGCTTACGGCCATACCAACCTGGCTATGCCCGATCTCGTCTGATCTCGGAAGCTAAGCAGGTTTGGGCCTGGTTAGTACTTGGATGGGAGACCGCCTGGGAATACCAGGTGCTGTAAGCTTTTGGGTTTTATTCCGAACTTATATAATGAACTGGAGATTAGAGTGTCTGATCTTTAAATAGCCCTCTCTTTGCAGCAGCTTTCGCTTACGGCCATACCAACCTGGCTATGCCCGATCTCGTCTGATCTCGGAAGCTAAGCAGGTTTGGGCTTGGTTAGTACTTGGATGGGAGACCGCCTGGGAATACCAGGTGCTGTAAGCTTTTTGGAAAATTTTCATTAGTTATGTAATAATCTTGAAAAAAAAAAAAAGAGTCAATGCCAGATCTCTGAATCTTAGAATGTTTGGTTCTGGTTATTACTTGGATGGGAGACTGTCTGAGAATAATACCAGGTGCTGTAAGCTTTTGGGTTTTCTTCCCTACTTATATATTGAACTGGAGATTAGAGTGGCTGATCTTTAAATAGCCCTCTCTCTGCAGCAGCCTTCGCTTACGGCCATACCTGGCTATGCCTGGTTAGTACTTGGATGGGAAACCGCCTGGGAATACCAGGTGCTGAAAGCTTTTTGGAAATTTTTCAAATTTTTTTACTTTTTGGAATTTTTTCACTAATTGTATAATAATCGTGCAAAAAAAAAAAAAAAAAAAAGAGTCAATGCCCGATGTCTGAATCTTAGCATGTTTGGTTCTGGTTACTACTTGGATGGGAGACCGCCTGGGATTGCCAGGTGCTGTAAGCTTTTGGGTTTTCGTCCCTATTTATATAATGTACTGGAGATTACAGTGGCTGATCTTTAATTAGCCCTCTCTTTGCAGCAGCTTTCGCTTACGGCCATACCAACCTGGCTATGCCCGATCTCGTCTGATCTCGGAAGCTAAGCAGGTTTGGGCCTGGTTAGTACTTGGATGGGAGACCGCCTGGGAATACCAGGTGCTGTAAGCTTTTGGGTTTTATTCCGAACTTATATAATGAACTGGAGATTAGAGTGTCTGATCTTTAAATAGCCCTCTCTTTGCAGCAGCTTTCGCTTACGGCCATACCAACCTGGCTATGCCTGATCTCGGAAGCTAAGCAGGTTTGGGCTTGGTTAGTACTTGGATGTGAGACCGCCTGGGAATACCAGGTGCTGTAAGCTTTTTGGAAAATTTTCATTAGTTATGTAATAATCTTGAAAAAAAAAAAGAGTCAATGCCAGATCTCTGAATCTTAGAATGTTTGGTTCTGGTTATTACTTGGATGGGAGACTGCCTGAGAATAATACCAGGTGCTGTAAGCTTTTGGGTTTTCTTCCCTACTTATATATTGAACTGGAGATTAGAGTGGCTGATCTTTAAATAGCCCTCTCTCTGCAGCAGCCTTCGCTTAGGCCATACCTGGCTATGCCTGGTTAGTACTTGGATGGGAAACCGCCTGGGAATACCAGGTGCTGAAAGCTTTTTGGAAATTTTTCAAATTTTTTTACTTTTTGGAATTTTTTCACTAATTATATAATAATCGTGCAAAAAAAAAAAAAAAAAAAAAAAAAAAAGAGTCAATGCCCGATGTCTGAATCTTAGCATGTTTGGTTCTGGTTACTACTTGGATGGGAGACCGCCTGGGATTGCCAGGTGCTGTAAGCTTTAGGGTTTTCGTCCCTATTTATATAATGTACTGGAGATTACAGTGGCTGATCTTTAATTAGCCCTCTCTTTGCAGCAGCTTTCGCTTACGGCCATACCAACGTGGCTGTGCCCGATCTCGTCTGATCTCGGAAGCTAAGCAGGTTTGGGCCTGGTTAGTACTTGGATGGGAGACCGCCTGGGAATACCAGGTGCTGTAAGCTTTTGGGTTTTATTCCGAACTTATATAATGAACTGGAGATTAGAGTGTCTGATCTTTAAATAGCCCTCTCTTTGCAGCAGCTTTCGCTTACGGCCATACCAACCTGGCTATGCCTGATCTTGTCTAATCTCGGAAGCTAAGCAGGTTTGGGCTTGGTTAGTACTTGGATGGGAGACCGCCTGGGAATACCAGGTGCTGTAAGCTTTTTGGAAAATTTTCATTAGTTATGTAATAATCTTGAAAAAAAAAAAAAAGAGTCAATGCCAGATCTCTGAATCTTAGAATGTTTGGTTCTGGTTATTACTTGGATGGGAGACTGCCTGAGAATAATACCAGGTGCTGTAAGCTTTTGGGTTTTCTTCCCTACTTATATATTGAACTGGAGATTAGAGTGGCTGATCTTTAAATAGCCCTCTCTCTGCAGCAGCTTTCGCTTACGGCCATACCTGGCTATGCCTGGTTAGTACTTGGATGGGAAACCGCCTGGGAATACCAGGTGCTGAAAGCTTTTTGGAAATTTTTCAATTTTTTTTACTTTTTGGAATTTTTTCACTAATTGTATAATAATCGTGCAAAAAAAAAAAAAAAAAAAAGAGTCAATGCCCGATGTCTGAATCTTAGCATGTTTGGTTCTGGTTACTACTTGGATGGGAGACCGCCTGGGATTGCCAGGTGCTGTAAGCTTTAGGGTTTTCGTCCCTATTTATATAATGTACTGGAGATTACAGTGGCTGATCTTTAATTAGCCCTCTCTTTGCAGCAGCTTTCGCTTACGGCCATACCAACCTGGCTATGCCCGATCTCGTCTGATCTCGGAAGCTAAGCAGGTTTGGGCCTGGTTAGTACTTGGATGGGAGACCGCCTGGGAATACCAGGTGCTGTAAGCTTTTGGGTTTTATTCCGAACTTATATAATGAACTGGAGATTAGAGTGTCTGATCTTTAAATAGCCCTCTCTTTGCAGCAGCTTTCGCTTACGGCCATACCAACCTGGCTATGCCTGATCTCGTCTGATCTCGGAAGCTAAGCAGGTTTGGGCTTGGTTAGTACTTGGATGTGAGACCGCCTGGGAATACCAGGTGCTGTAAGCTTTTTGGAAAATTTTCATTAGTTATGTAATAATCTTGAAAAAAAAAAAAGAGTCAATGCCAGATCTCTGAATCTTAGAATGTTTGGTTCTGGTTATTACTTGGATGGGAGACTGCCTGAGAATAATACCAGGTGCTGTAAGCTTTTGGGTTTTCTTCCCTACTTATATATTGAACTGGAGATTAGAGTGGCTGATCTTTAAATAGCCCTCTCTCTGCAGCAGCCTTCGCTTACGGCCATACCTGGCTATGCCTGGTTAGTACTTGGATGGGAAACCGCCTGGGAATACCAGGTGCTGAAAGCTTTTTGGAAATTTTTCAAATTTTTTTACTCTTTGGAATTTTTTCACTAATTATATAATAATCGTGCAAAAAAAAAAAAAAAAAAACAAAAAAAAAAGAGTCAATGCCCGATGTCTGAATCTTAGCATGTTTGGTTCTGGTTACTACTTGGATGGGAGACCGCCTGGGATTGCCAGGTGCTGTAAGCTTTAGGGTTTTCGTCCCTATTTATATAATGTACTGGAGATTACAGTGGCTGATCTTTAATTAGCCCTCTCTTTGCAGCAGCTTTCGCTTACGGCCATACCAACGTGGCTATGCCCGATCTCGTCTGATCTCGGAAGCTAAGCAGGTTTGGGCCTGGTTAGTACTTGGATGGGAGACCGCCTGGGAATACCAGGTGCTCTAAGCTTTTGGGTTTTATTCCGAACTTATATAATGAACTGGAGATTAGAGTGTCTGATCTTTAAATAGCCCTCTCTTTGCAGCAGCTTTCGCTTACGGCCATACCAACCTGGCTATGCCTGATCTCGTCTAATCTCGGAAGCTAAGCAGGTTTGGGCTTGGTTAGTACTTGGATGGGAGACCGCCTGGGAATACCAGGTGCTGTAAGCTTTTTCGAAAATTTTCATTAGTTATGTAATAATCTTGAAAAAAAAAAAAAAGAGTCAATGCCAGATCTCTGAATCTTAGAATGTTTGGTTCTGGTTATTACTTGGATGGGAGACTGCCTGAGAATAATACCAGGTGCTGTAAGCTTTTGGGTTTTCTTCCCTACTTATATATTGAACTGGAGATTAGAGTGTCTGATCTTTAAATAGCCCTCTCTCTGCAGCAGCCTTCGCTTACGGCCATACCTGGCTATGCCTGGTTAGTACTTGGATGGGAAACCGCCTGGGAATACCAGGTGCTGAAAGCTTTTTGGAAATTTTTCACATTTTTTTACTTTTTGGAATTTTTTCACTAATTATATAATAATCGTGCAAAAAAAAAAAAAAAAAAAAAAAAAAAAAGAGTCAATGCCCGATGTCTGAATCTTAGCATGTTTGGTTCTGGTTACTACTTGGATGGGAGACCGCCTGGGATTGCCAGGTGCTGTAAGCTTTTGGGTTTTCGTCCCTATTTATATAATGTACTGGAGATTACAGTGGCTGATCTTTAATTAGCCCTCTCTTTGCAGCAGCTTTCGCTTACGGCCATGCCAACCTGGCTATGCCCGATCTCGTCTGATCTCGGAAGCTAAGCAGGTTTGGGCCTGGTTAGTACTTGGATGGGAGACCGCCTGGGAATACCAGGTGCTGTAAGCTTTTGGGTTTTATTCCGAACTTATATAATGAACTGGAGATTAGAGTGTCTGATCTTTAAATAGCCCTCTCTTTGCAGCAGCTTTCGCTTACGGCCATACCAACCTGGCTATGCCTGATCTCGTCTGATCTCGGAAGCTAAGCAGGTTTGGGCTTGGTTAGTACTTGGATGTGAGACCGCCTGGGAATACCAGGTGCTGTAAGCTTTTTGGAAAATTTTCATTAGTTATGTAATAATCTTGAAAAAAAAAAAGAGTCAATGCCAGATCTCTGAATCTTAGAATGTTTGGTTCTGGTTATTACTTGGATGGGAGACTGCCTGAGAATAATACCAGGTGCTGTAAGCTTTTGGGTTTTCTTCCCTACTTATATATTGAACTGGAGATTAGAGTGGCTGATCTTTAAATAGCCCTCTCTCTGCAGCAGCCTTCGCTTACGGCCATACCTGGCTATGCCTGTTTAGTACTTGGATGGGAAACCGCCTGGGAATACCAGGTGCTGAAAGCTTTTTGGAAATTTTTCAAATTTTTTTACTCTTTGGAATTTTTTCACTAATTATATAATAATCGTGCAAAAAAAAAAAAAAAAAAAAAAAAAAAAAGAGTCAATGCCCGATGTCTGAATCTTAGCATGTTTGGTTCTGGTTACTACTTGGATGGGAGACCGCCTGGGATTGCCAGGTGCTGTAAGCTTTAGGGTTTTCGTCCCTATTTATATAATGTACTGGAGATTACAGTGGCTGATCTTTAATTAGCCCTCTCTTTGCAGCAGCTTTCGCTTACGGCCATACCAACGTGGCTATGCCCGATCTCGTCTGATCTCGGAAGCTAAGCAGGTTTGGGCCTGGTTAGTACTTGGATGGGAGACCGCCTGGGAATACCAGGTGCTCTAAGCTTTTGGGTTTTATTCCGAACTTATATAATGAACTGGAGATTAGAGTGTCTGATCTTTAAATAGCCCTCTCTTTGCAGCAGCTTTCGCTTACGGCCATACCAACCTGGCTATGCCTGATCTCGTCTAATCTCGGAAGCTAAGCAGGTTTGGGCTTGGTTAGTACTTGGATGGGAGACCGCCTGGGAATACCAGGTGCTGTAAGCTTTTTGGAAAATTTTCATTAGTTATGTAATAATCTTGAAAAAAAAAAAAAAGAGTCAATGCCAGATCTCTGAATCTTAGAATGTTTGGTTCTGGTTATTACTTGGATGGGAGACTGCCTGAGAATAATACCAGGTGCTGTAAGCTTTTGGGTTTTCTTCCCTACTTATATATTGAACTGGAGATTAGAGTGTCTGATCTTTAAATAGCCCTCTCTCTGCAGCAGCCTTCGCTTACGGCCATACCTGGCTATGCCTGGTTAGTACTTGGATGGGAAACCGCCTGGGAATACCAGGTGCTGAAAGCTTTTTGGAAATTTTTCACATTTTTTTACTTTTTGGAATTTTTTCACTAATTATATAATAATCGTGCAAAAAAAAAAAAAAAAAAAAAAAAAGAGTCAATGCCCGATGTCTGAATCTTAGCATGTTTGGTTCTGGTTACTACTTGGATGGGAGACCGCCTGGGATTGCCAGGTGCTGTAAGCTTTTGGGTTTTCGTCCCTATTTATATAATGTACTGGAGATTACAGTGGCTGATCTTTAATTAGCCCTCTCTTTGCAGCAGCTTTCGCTTACGGCCATGCCAACCTGGCTATGCCCGATCTCGTCTGATCTCGGAAGCTAAGCAGGTTTGGGCCTGGTTAGTACTTGGATGGGAGACCGCCTGGGAATACCAGGTGCTGTAAGCTTTTGGGTTTTATTCCGAACTTATATAATGAACTGGAGATTAGAGTGTCTGATCTTTAAATAGCCCTCTCTTTGCAGCAGCTTTCGCTTACGGCCATACCAACCTGGCTATGCCTGATCTCGTCTGATCTCGGAAGCTAAGCAGGTTTGGGCTTGGTTAGTACTTGGATGGGAGACCGCCTGGGAATACCAGGTGCTGTAAGCTTTTTGGAAAATTTTCATTAGTTATGTAATAATCTTGAAAAAAAAAAAGAGTCAATGCCAGATCTCTGAATCTTAGAATGTTTGGTTCTGGTTATTACTTGGATGGGAGACTGTCTGAGAATAATACCAGGTGCTGTAAGCTTTTGGGTTTTCTTCCCTACTTATATATTGAACTGGAGATTAGAGTGGCTGATCTTTAAATAGCCCTCTCTCTGCAGCAGCCTTCGCTTACGGCCATACCTGGCTATGCCTGGTTAGTACTTGGATGGGAAACCGCCTGGGAATACCAGCTGCTGAAAGCTTTTTGGAAATTTTTCAAATTTTTTTACTTTTTGGAATTTTTTCACTAATTGTATAATAATCGTGCAAAAAAAAAAAAAAAAAAAAGAGTCAATGCCCGATGTCTGAATCTTAGCATGTTTGGTTCTGGTTACTACTTGGATGGGAGACCGCCTGGGATTGCCAGGTGCTGTAAGCTTTTGGGTTTTCGTCCCTATTTATATAATGTACTGGAGATTACAGTGGCTGATCTTTAATTAGCCCTCTCTTTGCAGCAGCTTTCGCTTACGGCCATACCAACCTGAGGGCGCTAGAGAGCTAGTGAGAAACAGGAAGTGAGGTGGCTATAGAAGGGTGAAGAAGGTTCACCCAAAATTGTTTGTGTTTTTTTTTGTTTTTTTGGTTATTTGAGTCTTAATAATTGTTTTTGTTTAAATTTTTGGTTATTTTTGTTACTTGTCCTCCCAACAGCATAGCTGTTTGGGAGGGATCATTTTGTTTTTTGTTTTTTGTTGTTTTTTTTCATTTTTTGTTTTATTTATTTTTGAAAAATGGATGGAACTACGGCAACAGACATGGACTTGGCACGAGGAACACGGCGGCAAATGACAAACGGACTGGAAAAAACTCAACGAGAAAAGGATGGACCTGAAAGGAGATTTAAAAGAACCTACACCAAAGAAGCTACAGTAGTAGTGGATTTGACTGAAGTGCACGAAGGAAAAGCAGAAGACATAATACAAGCGCTGAAAGATAAGTTGGATGTGACAAAAATATTAGCTGTAAGACCCAAAATGATGAAGGAGTACGAAATTACGTTTGAAAAGGAAGAAGATATTGAAAATCTGAGCGAAGGATTGATGATTAAAGGAAAACTATGTGAAATTAAGAAATTGAATAACAGAGAATTTGTTGTCTCTTTCATGCATCTGCCCGCTTACCTGGATGATGCAGAGATTCTACAGAAGCTGGAGGGATGGGGGGTAACTCCTGTCTCTCAGATAAGAAGAAGATTTTATACCGGCACCAACATAGAAGATGGAACGAGGTTCCTTAAGGTACAGTTCCCAAAAGAAGTGGCCTCCTTGCCCTACAGTACTCGAATTGAAATGGAAGATGGTCCACAATACTATAGAGTGATACATAGCAAGCAGGTGAGAACCTGCAGGTTGTGTATGAGCCCTGATCATGTGATGAAGGACTGTCCAGACTTTAAATGTTTTAAATGCTCGGAAACAGGCCACTTCGCGAGGGACTGTAAGGTGGTGATGTGTCCCGACTGCAATTGTGTACTGGACAAATGCGAGTGCTGGTATGGAGACCAGCAAAATGGAGAAGAGAGGGGGAGTGGGCAGATGCATGAGACAGACAATGAAGAGGAGCAAAGGGAAGACACCGGAGAAATGCAAAGAGAGGACAATGTAAGCAAGGACAATGAAAATGAGATTGAAAAGACTGAGTTAACACAGGACATTGTGGAAATGGAGGTACAGATGGAGTTAAATGAGGTTGGAAAAGCAGAAACGGAAGAGCCAGAAGAGACTGAATGGATCGGTGAGACGGACAGAAATAACAAAGACAGTGAAAACATGGGCGGAGACAGCACTGCAAGTACATCCAATAAAAGAAGAAGAAAAGTTAAGGTAATACCCAATTTAGAAAAAGCTAAAAATAAAATGTGTAAACAAAGTAATGAGGTGAAACAAGACTGTGGAAGAAGTGCAAAAGAGGGGGAGGAAGTAGGATAACGAAATTATGATGCTAAAGTTTGTCTTTTTATCTTTTTTAATTGTGTTGAAAATTGTTACTTTTAATGCAAGAGGGTTAATCAATGGTGTGAAATTTGAAAAAGTCAAGGAACTGTGCAGGGATGAAGATGTGATTTTATTGCAAGAAACAAACTGGAAAGAGAGTGTAATGGAGGATTTTAAAAAAAGATGGGAAGGGGAATTATTTTTTAATAATGCTGAGGGAAAAATAGGAGGAGGAGTTGCGATGTTAATAAGAAACGATAGAGGTATCAGGTCAAAGCAAATGTATAATGACACAAAAGGAAAATGCATGGCTGTAGAAATTAAGATGGATGAAGATGATTTTATTTTAGTAAACGTACATGCTCCAAATGAAGAAATAGAAAAGAAAAAATATTTTAATGTAATAGCTGAATTAATGGAAAAATGGAAGAGGGTAATAATTGCGGGGGATTTTAACACTGTTTTTAGTAAAATGGATATGGCTAACGGAATGGTTTTTAAATCGGATGGGGGAAGAAAGGAGTTAATTTCATTGATGGAGGAGAAGAACATGATTGATGTGTGGAGAGAAAGAAATGGGAAAAAGAGGGAATTTACAAGAAGACAGCTGGTAGGGAATTTTATGTGTCAAACTAGAATAGACTACTTTTTAAGTACTAGGAATTTGGAATGTTTTATTGATGGAGTGTTTTATAAAGAAACGACTTTAAGTGATCACAAAATGGTGCAAATGAGAATGGATTTTAAAAAGGAAATGAGGGGACCAGGGGTATGGATTTTAAACACTGAAGTTTTAAAGGAAGAGAGTTTTAAAAAAGAGATAGAAAATAAATTAGATGAGGGGAAAAAAGACTTGATGTACATAGAAGATAAAAGGCAATGGTGGGAAAACATGAAATATGACATAAAGAAATATGTAATGAATTACTGTAAATTGTTACAAAAGGTAAAAAGAACAAAGGAACAAGAAATAAGAAAGACGTTAAGAGAGGAGTTAAATAAAAATGAAGTAAACGTGCAAAGAGTAATTGAAGTGGAGGAAAAGTTGAGGAAAATCGAAGAAGGAAAATATAAAGGGGCAACGTTAAGAAGTAAAGCTAAATATACAGTAGAAGGGGAAAAATGTAGTAGATTCTTTTTTAACCTTGAGAAAAGCAGGGCGAAGGCGGGAATAATTAAAGAACTTAGGAATAAGGAAGGACAAGTTGTTTTAAGCACGGAGGGAATTTTAAAGGAAATAAGCACATATTATGAAGAACTTTTTAGATCAGAGGAAGGGGATGAGGAAAAAAGGAACATTTTGTTACAACAGATAACACGAAAAGTCGGTGAGGGAGATAAAAAGGAATGTGATAAGGGAATAACAACTGAGGAAATTATACAAGCAATAAATCAGCTAAGTGTGAAGAAAAGCCCAGGAATAGATGGTATTGGAAGTGAGTTTTATAAGGTTTTTAAAGAAAAAGTAAGCCCGATTTTAAAAGAAGTCTATGAAGAGGTTTTTAAAAAAGAAAGAGTGTCACACCCAGGGGCTGGCTATGCTTTAACTAAGCCACACCCCTTCTCAACTTCCACCTCGAGGAGGTCCCCAAACCCGACCCAATGGCCAAACAACACGAGAACAAGTAAGTGATAAAACAATCTTTATTTAAATATTTAAAAATAGCTTAGGGAATAGGGAAAGGGCAATTAAAACTAAACTCTGACTCGGCCCTCCAGATGGGCTATGGCCGGGAAGAGGTCAGGGAGCAAGGGGGCCACGGGGATCCGGGGCGTGGGGCTCGGGCCCCGGCCTGAGTCTTAGGTATCCGTAGCGCCCTCCTTCTTCCTCCTCTTCGCTGAATACAGCTCACGGTAAGTACTGGTTCACACAGTTCGTTCTCGAGGTGCCCACTCTCTTTCTCTTCCTCCACAGGCAACGGCTCTTCGCTGATTACAGCTCACAGTAAGTACTGATTCACCCAGTTCGTTCCTTGGGTGCTCACGCTCTTTCTCTTTCTCCACAGGCAACGGCTGGGACACACAGGCACAGTTAGTTCAGCTTGGTTTTGCTCTCACCTCTTCGCTGATTACAGCTCACAGTAAGTACTGGTTCACACAGTTCGTTCCTTAGGTGCTCACTCGCTTTCTCTTTCTCCACAGGCAGCGGCTGGGACACACAGGCACAGTTAGTTCAGCTTGGTTTTGCTCTCACCTCCTCGCTGATTACAGCTCACAGTAAGTACTGGTTCACACAGTTCGTTCCTTGGGTGCTCACTCGCTTTCTCTTTCTCCACAGGCAGCGGCGTAAGTACAGGTTTCCTCAGTCTCTCCTCGTGTTACCCACTCTCTCTCCTTTTCTCTCCACAGGTATCAACTTGGGCACAATAGCACAGTTAGTTTGCTTCGAATGGCTCTCACCTCTGGGCTGGACACAGCGTACTGTAAGTACAGGGTTCGCTCTATTCCTCCTCGTGTTATTCACTCTCTCTCTCCTTTTCTCTCCACAGGTATCAACTTGGGCACAATAGCACAGTTAGTTTGCTTTGAATGGCTCTCACCTCTGGGCTGGACACAGCGTACTGTAAGTACAGGGTTCGCTCTATTCCTCCTCGTGTTATTCACTCTCTCTCTCCTTTTCTCTCCACAGGTATCAACTTGGGCACAATAGCACAGTTAGTTTGCTTTGAATGGCTCTCACCTCTGGGCTGAACACAGCGTACTGTAAGTAAAGGGTTCGCTCTATTCCTCCTCGTGTTATTCACTCTCTCTCTCCTTTTCTCTCCACAGGTATCAACTTGGGCACAATAGCACAGTTAGTTTGCTTTGAATGGCTCTCACCTCTGGGCTGGACACAGCGTACTGTAAGTACAGGGTTCGCTCTATTCCTCCTCGTGTTATTCACCTCTCTCTCCTTTTCTCTCCACAGATATCAACTTGGGCACAATAGCACCGTTAGTTTGCTTTGAATGGCTCTCACCTCTGGGCTGAACACAGCGTACTGTAAGTACAGGTTTCCTCTGTTTCTCCTTGTGTTACTCACTCTCTTTCCTTTCCTCTCCACAGGTATCAACTTGGACACAAAACACAGTTACTCTGCTTTGGATGGCTTTCACCTCTGGGCTGGACACAGCGTACCGTGCTATCTCCGGAGATCTGAAGCACGCTCACAACATATACTGTACTGAACTAGGCTAGGGCCAGCAATCTCCTTGTCCTCCCACGCCGAAGTGCGTGAAGGCGGGGGTTTATCTGACAGGACACACGGCAATACACAGCAGCCCACAGCAATATACAACACCACGTCAAAATTATAGGTTTTCACAGCACGAAGACTCACCCACCACACTCAGTGTACGGAAAGGACACCCGTCTTCCTTCACTTCGCTTGGTTCGGATCTGGCGATGGAATATGCGGCCTAGCTAGTGATGTCGTCGTTGCGACTACTTCAATAAGTATTCCTTCGGCTCTCCCACCACACTATATTAGGGGTAGGGCCACCCTCCTCCTCCTGGAGAGATCTACACAACGCCAGGTCAATATACAGGGCACTTTCGACTGGCTCTTAGTACTCACATCAATGCCACTTCCAATCCCCTTTTTCACGTCGTCTCAGTTCGCCGTATAATCTGTTCACTTCTCAACCTTTAAGGTTCGCGATGTCTTCACAATCATACAATTCCAGCCTGAGGGAGAGAGAGAGTTAGACAGCTACCAGCAGCGTACCAAGACGGGCACAACCCAGTGCTTCACACACACCAAAAAGAGCTTCCCAGACTGTGAAATAACTTGGCCTTAAGTACTGCCTTGTCCAGCGTATCCTCCAATCACCAACCGCTGTCCCTAACTAGGCACAGGTGCATCGAATTCCCTGATTTTCCTTCTTACGGCGCTACCGGAAGTTCCGGTGTTCTGTTTTTCCGGTCCGGGCGGAAACACTTCCGGGCGGAACCAAACTTCCCGAATTTTGGTTCCGCCCCTAAAGATCGTCACCTTGTGACATCCTCCCCCGCCAATCCGTTCTAGTCCCTAGAACGTCCTCGGGCTGTCCACTCCCCATAGCGGGCAGGGGGTCGGCCTCGGTTCTCTCGCTGGGATCGTCTCACTGGTGAATCGGGCTCAGCTTGTTCAGGGGCTGCTTCTGGTTCTCTCGGGGCGATCGGGGGTGGTGCCACCACGGGTCCCCCTGGTACCACAGCCCAACCTTCAATCCAGGGGGCCGCTGGTACAGGTTCCGTGGGGACTTCTTCCACGGCTTCAGGGTAGTTAGGGCATGGGCGAATCATGTTCCGGTGCACCACACGGTCGGGGCCTGACTTCCCTTCTGGCCGGATGGTATAGACCGGCTGCCCCGGCCTCTGCTGCCGGCAGACTACATAAGGGGTGGCCTCCCAACGGTCACTCAGTTTCCCCTTCCCCTGCCGCCGATTATCTCTCACCAACACCCTCTCTCCTGGCAGTAGAGGGGCTTCTCTAGCAGTCCGATCATACAACCGCTTACTTTTCTCTCCTGCCGTCTGTATCCTTTTCGACACCTGCTCGTAGGCGAAATGCAAGCGCTGGTGATGGCGCCCCACCCACTCCGTTACACTTGCTTCCTCTTGGTCGGCTATCACTCCTAGGACCAGGTCAGTAGGCATTCGTATGTGTCTGCCAAACATCAGGTAAGTGGGAGCGTAACCCGTAGTACTATGTATACTGTTGTTATAGGCCTGTAGGAGGTTTGGCAAGGCACTCACCCAATCGTCCTGCCGTTGTTGGTCCAAGGTCCCCAGCAGCCCCAATAGGGTCTGATTGAATCTCTCACAGCCGCCGTTCCCCTGAGGATGATACGAAGTGGTGTGAGTTTTCGTGCAACCGTACAACTGGCATAGTTCTCTAATTACCCTGGACTCAAAGTTGGCTCCTTGATCGGAGTGCAGAAACTCCGGGCATCCGAACGTCTGGAAGACGGCCCGCCATAAAACTGTAGCGGTGGTGGTTGCAGTCTGGTCGAGGGTGGGGATAGCCCAAGCGTACTTTGTGAACAAATCCGTTATTACCAAGATGTTCTGGTAGCGATCTCGTGGTCGGCCCAGTGTCAAGAAGTCCATAGCCATGATATGAAGGGGGGCCTTCGCATGGATGGGTACCATTGGCGCTCGGACCTCCCGTCTGGACTTAAACAATATGCATCTCGGGCAAGCTTGAATTAGGGCGTGCACCGATGCCTCTAGCCCGGGCCAAAAGAAGAATCTCCTAAGCAGGGACACGGTCCTCTCCTGTCCCTGATGCCCCAACTGGTTGTGGTACGCCGAAACTAAAGCCGTTACCTCATCTGCGGGTACCACGATCTGGCGTACTTCTTCGCCCAACTTCGGGTCACTGACCCTTCTGCACAAAACGCCATCTCTCAGCTCCAGCCTGTCCCATTGCCCCAGCAGCCTCCTCCCAGTATCCGTCTGGGCTAACCTCTCCGCTGGCGTCAGCCGTCGGCCCTGTTCCAGCCATTCTCTTACCAGCCGCACATCTTGATCCCTGGCCTGTCTCTCCCTCCACCGACGGGGATCCCATCCCCAGTTCTCAGGCACGGCCTCTTGTCTGCTGCCTGGTGCCTCTACTGCTCCTACCATATAGCCCTCCTCCGGGCTGGCCCCTCCGGGGCTTTCCGCTTCGGGCAGCCTTGAGAGGGCGTCCGCGTTCGTGTGTTCACGCCCTGGTCGGTACTGTAGTTGATAGTCAAAGTTGGCCAGTTGGGCCACCCACCGCTGCTCCACGGCTCCCAGCTTCGCCGTCTGCAAGTGTACTAAGGGGTTATTGTCTGTAATGATCGTCACCTTGGCACCCCAGAGGTAGTCTTTAAATTTCTCACTTAGGGCCCACTTCAACGCCAGCAGCTCCAATTTGAAAGAACTATAGTTCGCATCGTTCCTCTCGGCTGGGTGGAGGCTCCGGCTGGCGTACGCGATGACCCTCTCAACTCCGTCCTGCCGTTGAGCCAACACCGCTCCCAGCCCGAGATTGCTGGCATCTGCATACAAAAGGAATGGTTTTGTGAAATCTGCGTATGCCAAGATAGGGGCCTGTAGCAGCTCCTGCTTCAATGTCTGGAACGCCGACTCACAATTTGCATCCCAGTCTACGTTGGGCGACCCCCGGCCCCGGTTACGACCTGTGCCAACCAGCAACTGATTAAGGGGTTTAGCAATTTTTGAAAAGTCCTTTATGAAACGCCTATAGTATCCCACAAATCCTAAAAAGGATCGCACTTGCCTCACTGTCCTCGGGGCCTTCCAGTCCTTCACGGCCGATACCTTTCCAGGATCTACGGACACTCCAGCCGCACTGACCACGTGGCCCAGAAAGTTGACTTCTCTCCGTAGTAAGTGACACTTATTGGGCTGTAGTTTCAATCCGTACTTCTCCATGGCCCGAAAGACTTCCTCGAGGTGCCTCAGGTGTGAATCAAAATCTGGGGAGTAGACAATCACATCATCCAGGTAAACTAATACTGACTCCATTAACTGACCTCCCAAGCACCGCTGCATCAGCCGCTGGAAAGTGGCCGGAGCGTTACAGAGCCCGAAAGGCATCCGGTCCCATTCAAATAGTCCAAACGGGGTTGTAAAGGCAGTCTTCTCCCGGTCTGCTTCGACCACCTGCACCTGCCAGTAGCCACTGGCCAAATCTAGGGTAGAGTACCATGCCGACTGCGTGAGGCTGGCAAGCGAATCTTCGATCCGTGGCAAGGGGAAAGCGTCTTTCTTAGTCACGAGGTTCAGCTTACGGTAGTCCACGCAGAATCTCCAAGCCCCCGTCTTCTTTTGCACCAGCACTATGGGGGCCGCCCACGGGCTGCTGCTTTCCCTAACAACTCCTTGCTTCAGCATGCCTTGCAGGAGTGTACGTACCTCGGTATACAAAGTGGGCGGAATTGGGCGATACCTCTCCCGGCTGGGCCCTGCATCCCCGGTAGGTATATGATGTTGTACCACCTGGGTGCATCCGTAGTCTTCATCGTGGGTGGCGAACACATGCTGCCATCTCCGAAGGAGGGCCTGTAACTTCTGTGTCTGTGCCTGCTCTAAATCCTCCCCTTGTAACGACTCACCCGCCAGGTGGCTCGGCACACTCCTCTCCATACCACCCCATGGGGTGTCTACTTGTGTCAGGGCCACCTCGATGACAGTGGGGCACACCTGACGAAAACTAATATCCCTCTCTTCCCTTACTTGGTGGGATGTAACCGTTGTCAGACGGGCTAATCGTTGGTGCCGATGTAGTTGCACCGCGTATGGATGTACATTCCGTATCCTCACGGGGACTCTCCCCCGCCGGACCGTCGATAGTCCTCGTGCCACTTCCACTTGTGGACAATCCACATGGGGCTCCACCAGCACCCACTCTTCTGGGCCCGCTCTTCGGGGCGGTACTCGCGCCCACACAACAGCCTCACTTTTTGCGGGGACAGACAAAGCAAACCGACACATCACTCTTCCTACCTCTTCCTGTTCCCTGCGGACTTGGCTCATTTGCACCCTTCGACAGTCAGCTACCACACACTCCCACTTGGGCCTCTCTGCAGGTGGTATCTTCGATACGGGCCTAGCCCGAAATAGCTCTTCCCAGCAATCAGCGAGGACATTCATGCCCAACAGGGCTCGATGTGCACCCAGACAATGGTCTTGCACGATAATCACACCTTTCTGGGGGACCATCACTCCGTGAACCTCTAGGTCCGTCAATCGGTAGCCAATATATGGAATGTCGAGGCCGTTTGCGCCCTTCAGAGTAAGCCAGGGGGCCTCCGCCCCTGGTGCCCCTTGTTTCCCAAACACTTCTTCGGATAAACTCTCAGCAAACAACGTCACTTGGGAGCCTGTGTCTACCAGGCATTGAATCTCCTTGCCGCACACTCTCACCTTCGCCACGGGGCTACGCCCAATCATCTGGCTCCTAGAGCCATATCCTCTTCCAGGGTCTTCTCGAGGGGTCCCGGCCACACGACCCACAGTGGCCGGCCGACCTAAAAACCCCCTTCTGACGCCCTGCGGGGCCCACACTGGCGGCTATAGTGACCTGGTTTGCCACAGCGGTTGCAGATGGGTCGCCCTTGCTCGTCCCATTCGAAACGGGGCCGGTTAAAGTGGTTCGGGCGCCTGAACGGCTCTCGGCCTCCCTCTGAGTACACTCGGTCTCGGGGCGCCGGCCGTGGTTCCTCCCGCGCCCGTCCTTGGCGCAATTCTCCTACGAGGGCTTTAGACAGTTCAGACATCTGATCGCGGACATCTTTCAAAAGTTCAGCCTTCAGTGCTTGCTTCCAGTCAGGGCCTCCGGGTTGTGCTGGTGCTACTTCACTGACAACCGCACACACTGGGGAACCACTCACCTCAGTCTCATCACCTTCCAGGGCCAGTGCCTCTTTCTTCAGATCTTCAAACGTAAGACCCGGGTCCCTTCGAAACTGGATACGTAGGCTCTGTCTCACCGGACCCTCCTTCAACCCCAGAAGAAACTGGTCCCGCAATAGAGTCTCTCCATCTCCCAACCCGTGGTCCCGACGGGTCTGTAGTCGGGCGAATTGCTCTCGCAACCTCAGGGCGAAAGCTCTAATCGGTTGGCGGGGGCCCTGCTTACAATTGAAGAACTGGGAGCGAAGGGCAGCTACGGGGGTGTGGTCACCATACTGTTCAGTGAGGAACTGGAACACGGTTTGGGCGTTGGCTCTAACGGCTTCGGGGGCGGCATGCACCTCTCGCCGCGCTTCTCCATCCAGGGAGTTTAACACAAATTGAAGCCGCTGGGCTGCACTAAGGCCCTGTAGGTCGGCCAAGTACTCTAGTTGAGCCTTCCATTCAGACAATCGTACCTCGGATTCTATCCCCCCATATTTTTGAATCCAGGGGCTCCCCATAAAAACGGGCATGGCACGGGGTTGGGCTGAAAGCCCCGCGTTGTCGGTCATTGGACGACCTTGGTTACTCAACTCGAGGTGGAAATCCTGCCGACTACGCCAAATCTGTCACACCCAGGGGCTGGCTATGCTTTAACTAAGCCACACCCCTTCTCAACTTCCACCTCGAGGAGGTCCCCAAACCCGACCCAATGGCCAAACAACACGAGAACAAGTAAGTGATAAAACAATCTTTATTTAAATATTTAAAAATAGCTTAGGGAATAGGGAAAGGGCAATTAAAACTAAACTCTGACTCGGCCCTCCAGATGGGCTATGGCCGGGAAGAGGTCAGGGAGCAAGGGGGCCACGGGGATCCGGGGCGTGGGGCTCGGGCCCCGGCCTGAGTCTTAGGTATCCGTAGCGCCCTCCTTCTTCCTCCTCTTCGCTGAATACAGCTCACGGTAAGTACTGGTTCACACAGTTCGTTCTCGAGGTGCCCACTCTCTTTCTCTTCCTCCACAGGCAACGGCTCTTCGCTGATTACAGCTCACAGTAAGTACTGATTCACCCAGTTCGTTCCTTGGGTGCTCACGCTCTTTCTCTTTCTCCACAGGCAACGGCTGGGACACACAGGCACAGTTAGTTCAGCTTGGTTTTGCTCTCACCTCTTCGCTGATTACAGCTCACAGTAAGTACTGGTTCACACAGTTCGTTCCTTAGGTGCTCACTCGCTTTCTCTTTCTCCACAGGCAGCGGCTGGGACACACAGGCACAGTTAGTTCAGCTTGGTTTTGCTCTCACCTCCTCGCTGATTACAGCTCACAGTAAGTACTGGTTCACACAGTTCGTTCCTTGGGTGCTCACTCGCTTTCTCTTTCTCCACAGGCAGCGGCGTAAGTACAGGTTTCCTCAGTCTCTCCTCGTGTTACCCACTCTCTCTCCTTTTCTCTCCACAGGTATCAACTTGGGCACAATAGCACAGTTAGTTTGCTTCGAATGGCTCTCACCTCTGGGCTGGACACAGCGTACTGTAAGTACAGGGTTCGCTCTATTCCTCCTCGTGTTATTCACTCTCTCTCTCCTTTTCTCTCCACAGGTATCAACTTGGGCACAATAGCACAGTTAGTTTGCTTTGAATGGCTCTCACCTCTGGGCTGGACACAGCGTACTGTAAGTACAGGGTTCGCTCTATTCCTCCTCGTGTTATTCACTCTCTCTCTCCTTTTCTCTCCACAGGTATCAACTTGGGCACAATAGCACAGTTAGTTTGCTTTGAATGGCTCTCACCTCTGGGCTGAACACAGCGTACTGTAAGTAAAGGGTTCGCTCTATTCCTCCTCGTGTTATTCACTCTCTCTCTCCTTTTCTCTCCACAGGTATCAACTTGGGCACAATAGCACAGTTAGTTTGCTTTGAATGGCTCTCACCTCTGGGCTGGACACAGCGTACTGTAAGTACAGGGTTCGCTCTATTCCTCCTCGTGTTATTCACCTCTCTCTCCTTTTCTCTCCACAGATATCAACTTGGGCACAATAGCACCGTTAGTTTGCTTTGAATGGCTCTCACCTCTGGGCTGAACACAGCGTACTGTAAGTACAGGTTTCCTCTGTTTCTCCTTGTGTTACTCACTCTCTTTCCTTTCCTCTCCACAGGTATCAACTTGGACACAAAACACAGTTACTCTGCTTTGGATGGCTTTCACCTCTGGGCTGGACACAGCGTACCGTGCTATCTCCGGAGATCTGAAGCACGCTCACAACATATACTGTACTGAACTAGGCTAGGGCCAGCAATCTCCTTGTCCTCCCACGCCGAAGTGCGTGAAGGCGGGGGTTTATCTGACAGGACACACGGCAATACACAGCAGCCCACAGCAATATACAACACCACGTCAAAATTATAGGTTTTCACAGCACGAAGACTCACCCACCACACTCAGTGTACGGAAAGGACACCCGTCTTCCTTCACTTCGCTTGGTTCGGATCTGGCGATGGAATATGCGGCCTAGCTAGTGATGTCGTCGTTGCGACTACTTCAATAAGTATTCCTTCGGCTCTCCCACCACACTATATTAGGGGTAGGGCCACCCTCCTCCTCCTGGAGAGATCTACACAACGCCAGGTCAATATACAGGGCACTTTCGACTGGCTCTTAGTACTCACATCAATGCCACTTCCAATCCCCTTTTTCACGTCGTCTCAGTTCGCCGTATAATCTGTTCACTTCTCAACCTTTAAGGTTCGCGATGTCTTCACAATCATACAATTCCAGCCTGAGGGAGAGAGAGAGTTAGACAGCTACCAGCAGCGTACCAAGACGGGCACAACCCAGTGCTTCACACACACCAAAAAGAGCTTCCCAGACTGTGAAATAACTTGGCCTTAAGTACTGCCTTGTCCAGCGTATCCTCCAATCACCAACCGCTGTCCCTAACTAGGCACAGGTGCATCGAATTCCCTGATTTTCCTTCTTACGGCGCTACCGGAAGTTCCGGTGTTCTGTTTTTCCGGTCCGGGCGGAAACACTTCCGGGCGGAACCAAACTTCCCGAATTTTGGTTCCGCCCCTAAAGATCGTCACCTTGTGACAAGAGTACACCCAAGAATGGGCTTAGGCTTAATGAAAATAATCTACAAGAGAAAAGGAGACAAAGCAGAACTGAGGAATTTTAGGCCCATTACAATGTTAAACACAGATTTTAAAATTTTAGCCAGGGTTTTAGCGAACAGATTAAAAAATATTATGCCAAGCATAATAGAGACTAACCAGGCATATGGAGTAAAGGGGAGGGACATAGCAGATATCACGAGTAGCATAAGAGATATAATGGGGTACATAAAAGAAAAAGGAAAGGAGGCATATATAATAAGCATGGATTTCGAGAAGGCTTTTGACAGAGTGGAGCATGGGTTTTTATTGGCGGTTTTAAAACAATTTGGTTTTGGAGAGAATTTTATAAAATGGATCTCAGTTTTATACAGCGATATTTTAACAAAAGTTAAATGTAATGGTTTTTTAACGGAACCTTTTAAAGTTTTAAGGTCTATAAGACAAGGGTGTCCACTGTCAGCGAAGTTATATTCTTTGGTGGCTGAACCATTAGGGCTTTTAATAAGCAGAGAGAAAAAAATAAAGGGAATAAAACTAGAAGAAAAAGAGGAACTGACTAAAATATTCCAGTATGCGGATGATACCACAATTATTGTTGAAAATATAGAAAGTGTTAAAGAAGTAATGGAAAAAATGAAATGCTATTGTGAGGGATCAGGTGCAAAAATAAATGAAGAAAAAACAGTATATATGAAGTTCGGAAGGTCAGAGGTTTTAACGGGGGTTGTTAAATTCCTAGAGGTACAAGAAATGAGGATTTTAGGAGCGGGGTTAGCAAAGAATGAGAAGGAAACTGTTGATAATATGTGGGATGAGACATTGGGAGGGATGGATAGGAGACTGATTTTTTGGAGAAACAGGTTTTTAAGTTTGAAAGGAAAAATTTTAATTGTAAACATGTTAATGTTATCAAAAATGTGGTACAAATTACATGTGATGCCATTGCCAAACTGGGTTTTTAAGAGAATAAAAAAGAGTATTTTAGAATTTTTATGGGAAAAAAAGCCTCCAAGGATAGCGTACAATACGCTGATAGGAAAACCAGAAGAGGGAGGGATGGGTTTAGTCGATGTGGAACAGAAGATGAAAAGCATGAGGGTAAAAGTGGTTAAGAAATATTTGGATGATAAGAAGAGAGATGAATGGAAGAAATTGATGGGTTTTTATTTAAATAAATGTGGGAATTTTAACCTTGGGGAAAACATTTTATGGATGAAGTTGAAAAGTTGGATGATGGAGGGGATACCACAGTTTTATAAAGAGGTTTTAAATGCTTGGAGGCTTTTTTTAACAGAGGTGGATTTTAATCCGGAGGGGAGGGAAGCGATTTTAAATCAGCCTCTGTTTTTAAATGACAAAATAAAGATACACGAGCGAGATATCTATTTTAAGAAGTGGCTAAAAGTGGGGATCGTAAAAGTGAGAGATGTTTTATGGGAGGTGAAAGAGGGATTTTTACCACTCCAAGTGATTAAAGATGCAATGGAGGAGGAGAAGGAGGATTTTAATGTCATGGTTTTAAAAAAACAGTATGAAGATGTCAAGAAAGCAATCCCAAGGCAATGGCTAGATGAGATTAAAAAGAAGGGAGAACGAGAAAATAAAATGATGGTGTTTTTAAAATTTAAAGAAAAGAGGGTGGATTTTAATTTGTGTACTGTGAAAATGTTCTATGAGTTTTTTATAAATAGAGTTTTTAAAAAACCTGTTGCCAACCAGATTTGGTTAAGGCATTTTAATGAAATCGAAGAAAAAGGCATTTGGAAGAATAGAACATGGAAATGGTTGGATGTAGATTTAGAATGTTTAGACTATTTTATCAGACAAAATGTGATCTATACAGAAATGAGATTGTGTATAATGCAGAAGGCAACAAATGCTCAATGTAAAGTCTGTAAAAAAGAAGATGAAGGTATTTTACATTTGTTTTTATTATGTGGAAAACTTAACCCATTTTTTAATGAACTGAAAGAAATTGTCAAAGAATTAAGAGAAAATGAAGAGGTTACTGACTGGAAAAGGTTTTTTATGCTGGGAATGACAGAGAACAAAGAAAATAAGAAACTTGTGAATTTGTTTTTAATCTTGGCAAAAAAAGCAATATTGAAAAGGAGAAATGTAGCCAGAAACAGAGATTGTATTTTAAACTTATGGGTGCTTTTTAAACAAATGGTTGAAAGTTATGTAGAAATGTTATACAATTATTTTAAATTGGAAAACCAGATGGCGGATTTTTATAAAATTTTCACAAATGATGTTATATGTATCTTTAAACAAAAGCATTTTTACATGCCAGGAGAAGATGATTAAGATGACATATTGTTATGTAATGTGAATTTTATTCCTTCAGCAACAAACTTCAATGACGATGTTAGTTTGATTATGAGATGAATGAAATTGTATGACTAAGAAAATGTGTTTGTTTTGTAATAACTGAAATCTCCAATAAAAAAAAAAAAAAAAAAAAAAAAAAAAAAAAAGCTATGCCCGATCTCGTCTGATCTCGGAAGCTAAGCAGGTTTGGGCCTGGTTAGTACTTGGATGGGAGACCGCCTGGGAATACCAGGTGCTGTAAGCTTTTGGGTTTTATTCCGAACTTATATAATGAACTGGAGATTAGAGTGTCTGATCTTTAAATAGACCTCTCTTTGCAGCAGCTTTCGCTTACGGCCATACCAACCTGGCTATGCCTGATCTCGTCTGATCTCGGAAGCTAAGCAGGTTTGGGCTTGGTTAGTACTTGGATGGGAGACCGCCTGGGAATACCAGGTGCTGTAAGCTTTTTGGAAAATTTTCATTAGTTATGTAATAATCTTGAAAAAAAAAAAGAGTCAATGCCAGATCTCTGAATCTTAGAATGTTTGGTTCTGGTTATTACTTGGATGGGAGACTGTCTGAGAATAATACCAGGTGCTGTAAGATTTTGGGTTTTCTTCCCTACTTATATATTGAACTGGAGATTAGAGTGGCTGATCTTTAAATAGCCCTCTCTCTGCAGCAGCCTTCGCTTACGGCCATACCTGGCTATGCCTGGTTAGTACTTGGATGGGAAACCGCCTGGGAATACCAGGTGCTGAAAGCTTTTTGGAAATTTTTCAAATTTTTTTACTTTTTGGAATTTTTTCACTAATTGTATAATAATCGTGCAAAAAAAAAAAAAAAAAAAAGAGTCAATGCCCGATGTCTGAATCTTAGCATGTTTGGTTCTGGTTACTACTTGGATGGGAGACCGCCTGGGATTGCCAGGTGCTGTAAGCTTTTGGGTTTTCGTCCCTATTTATATAATGTACTGGAGATTACAGTGGCTGATCTTTAATTAGCCCTCTCTTTGCAGCAGCTTTCGCTTACGGCCATACCAACCTGGCTATGCCCGATCTCGTCTGATCTCGGAAGCTAAGCAGGTTTGGGCCTGGTTAGTACTTGGATGGGAGACCGCCTGGGAATACCAGGTGCTGTAAGCTTTTGGGTTTTATTCCGAACTTATATAATGAACTGGAGATTAGAGTGTCTGATCTTTAAATAGCCCTCTCTCTGCAGCAGCCTTCGCTTACGGCCATACCTGGCTATGCCTGGTTAGTACTTGGATGGGAAACCGCCTGGGAATACCAGGTGCTGAAAGCTTTTTGGAAATTTTTCAAATTTTTTTACTTTTTGGAATTTTTTCACTAATTGTATAATAATCGTGCAAAAAAAAAAAAAAAAAAAAGAGTCAATGCCCGATGTCTGAATCTTAGCATGTTTGGTTCTGGTTACTACTTGGATGGGAGACCGCCTGGGATTGCCAGGTGCTGTAAGCTTTTGGGTTTTCGTCCCTATTTATATAATGTACTGGAGATTACAGTGGCTGATCTTTAATTAGCCCTCTCTTTGCAGCAGCTTTCGCTTACGGCCATACCAACCTGGCTATGCCCGATCTCGTCTGATCTCGGAAGCTAAGCAGGTTTGGGCCTGGTTAGTACTTGGATGGGAGACCGCCTGGGAATACCAGGTGCTGTAAGCTTTTGGGTTTTATTCCGAACTTATATAATGAACTGGAGATTAGAGTGTCTGATCTTTAAATAGCCCTCTCTTTGCAGCAGCTTTCGCTTACGGCCATACCAACCTGGCTATGCCTGATCTCGTCTGATCTCGGAAGCTAAGCAGGTTTGGGCTTGGTTAGTACTTGGATGTGAGACCGCCTGGGAATACCAGGTGCTGTAAGCTTTTTGGAAAATTTTCATTAGTTATGTAATAATCTTGAAAAAAAAAAAAAAAGAGTCAATGCCAGATCTCTGAATCTTAGAATGTTTGGTTCTGGTTATTACTTGGATGGGAGACTGCCTGAGAATAATACCAGGTGCTGTAAGCTTTTGGGTTTTCTTCCCTACTTATATATTGAACTGGAGATTAGAGTGGCTGATCTTTAAATAGCCCTCTCTCTGCAGCAGCCTTCGCTTACGGCCATACCTGGCTATGCCTGGTTAGTACTTGGATGGGAAACCGCCTGGGAATACCAGGTGCTGAAAGCTTTTTGGAAATTTCTCAAATTTTTTTACTTTTTGGAATTTTTTCACTAATTATATAATAATCGTGCAAAAAAAAAAAAAAAAAAAAAAGTCAATGCCCGATGTCTGAATCTTAGCATGTTTGGTTCTGGTTACTACTTGGATGGGAGACCGCCTGGGATTGCCAGGTGCTGTAAGCTTTAGGGTTTTCGTCCCTATTTATATAATGTACTGGAGATTACAGTGGCTGATCTTTAATTAGCCCTCTCTTTGCAGCAGCTTTCGCTTACGGCCATACCAACCTGGCTATGCCCGATCTCGTCTGATCTCGGAAGCTAAGCAGGTTTGGGCCTGGTTAGTACTTGGATGGGAGACCGCCTGGGAATACCAGGTGCTGTAAGCTTTTGGGTTTTATTCCGAACTTATATAATGAACTGGAGATTAGAGTGTCTGATCTTTAAATAGCCCTCTCTTTGCAGCAGCTTTCGCTTACGGCCATACCAACCTGGCTATGCCTGATCTCGTCTGATCTCGGAAGCTAAGCAGGTTTGGGCTTGGTTAGTACTTGGATGGGAGACCGCCTGGGAATACCAGGTGCTGTAAGCTTTTTGGAAAATTTTCATTAGTTATGTAATAATCTTGAAAAAAAAAAAAGAGTCAATGCCAGATCTCTGAATCTTAGAATGTTTGGTTCTGGTTATTACTTGGATGGGAGACTGCCTGAGAATAATACCAGGTGCTGTAAGCTTTTGGGTTTTCTTCCCTACTTATATATTGAACTGGAGATTAGAGTGGCTGATCTTTAAATAGCCCTCTCTCTGCAGCAGCCTTCGCTTACGGCCATACCTGGCTATGCCTGGTTAGTACTTGGATGGGAAACCGCCTGGGAATACCAGGTGCTGAAAGCTTTTTGGAAATTTTTCAAATTTTTTTACTCTTTGGAATTTTTTCACTAATTAAATAATAATCGTGCAAAAAAAAAAAAAAAAACAGAAAAAAAAAAGAGTCAATGCCCGATGTCTGAATCTTAGCGTGTTTGGTTCTGGTTACTACTTGGATGGGAGACCGCCTGGGATTGCCAGGTGCTGTAAGCTTTAGGGTTTTCGTCCCTATTTATATAATGTACTGGAGATTACAGTGGCTGATCTTTAATTAGCCCTCTCTTTGCAGCAGCTTTCGCTTACGGCCATACCAACGTGGCTATGCCCGATCTCGTCTGATCTTGGAAGCTAAGCAGGTTTGGGCCTGGTTAGTACTTGGATGGGAGACCGCCTGGGAATACCAGGTGCTGTAAGCTTTTGGGTTTTATTCCGAACTTATATAATGAACTGGAGATTAGAGTGTCTGATCTTTAAATAGCCCTCTCTTTGCAGCAGCTTTCGCTTACGGCCATACCAACCTGGCTATGCCTGATCTCGTCTAATCTCGGAAGCTAAGCAGGTTTGGGCTTGGTTAGTACTTGGATGGGAGACCGCCTGGGAATACCAGGTGCTGTAAGCTTTTTGGAAAATTTTCATTAGTTATGTAATAATCTTGAAAAAAAAAAAAAAGAGTCAATGCCAGATCTCTGAATCTTAGAATGTTTGGTTCTGGTTATTACTTGGATGGGAGACTGCCTGAGAATAATACCAGGTGCTGTAAGCTTTTGGGTTTTCTTCCCTACTTATATATTGAACTGGAGATTAGAGTGTCTGATCTTTAAATAGCCCTCTCTCTGCAGCAGCCTTCGCTTACGGCCATACCTGGCTATGCCTGGTTAGTACTTGGATGGGAAACCGCCTGGGAATACCAGGTGCTGAAAGCTTTTTGGAAATTTTTCACATTTTTTTACTTTTTGGAATTTTTTCACTAATTATATAATAATCGTGCAAAAAAAAAAAAAAAAAAAAAGAGTCAATGCCCGATGTCTGAATCTTAGCATGTTTGGTTCTGGTTACTACTTGGATGGGAGACCGCCTGGGATTGCCAGGTGCTGTAAGCTTTTGGGTTTTCGTCCCTATTTATATAATGTACTGGAGATTACAGTGGCTGATCTTTAATTAGCCCTCTCTTTGCAGCAGCTTTCGCTTACGGCCATGCCAACCTGGCTATGCCCGATCTCGTCTGATCTCGGAAGCTAAGCAGGTTTGGGCCTGGTTAGTACTTGGATGGGAGACCGCCTGGGTATACCAGGTGCTGTAAGCTTTTGGGTTTTATTCCGAACTTATATAATGAACTGGAGATTAGAGTGTCTGATCTTTAAATAGCCCTCTCTTTGCAGCAGCTTTCGCTTACGGCCATACCAACCTGGCTATGCCTGATCTCGTCTGATCTCGGAAGCTAAGCAGGTTTGGGCTTGGTTAGTACTTGGATGGGAGACCGCCTGGGAATACCAGGTGCTGTAAGCTTTTTGGAAAATTTTCATTAGTTATGTAATAATCTTGAAAAAAAAAAAGAGTCAATGCCAGATCTCTGAATCTTAGAATGTTTGGTTCTGGTTATTACTTGGATGGGAGACTGCCTGAGAATAATACCAGGTGCTGTAAGCTTTTGGGTTTTCTTCCCTACTTATATATTGAACTGGAGATTAGAGTGTCTGATCTTTAAATAGCCCTCTCTCTGCAGCAGCCTTCGCTTACGGCCATACCTGGCTATGCCTGGTTAGTACTTGGATGGGAGACCGCCTCGGAATACCAGGTGCTGTAAGCTTTTGGGTTTTATTCCGAACTTATATAATGAACTGGAGATTAGAGTGTCTGATCTTTAAATAGCCCTCTCTTTGCAGCAGCTTTCGCTTACGGCCATACCAACCTGGCTATGCCCGATCTCGTCTGATCTCGGAAGCTAAGCAGGTTTGGGCCTGGTTAGTACTTGGATGGGAGACCGCCTGGGAATACCAGGTGCTGTAAGCTTTTGGGTTTTATTCCGAACTTATATAATGAACTGGAGATTAGAGTGTCTGATCTTTAAATAGCCCTCTCTTTGCAGCAGCTTTCGCTTACGGCCATACCAACCTGGCTATGCCTGATCTCGTCTGATCTCGGAAGCTAAGCAGGTTTGGGCTTGGTTAGTACTTGGATGGGAGACCGCCTGGGAATACCAGGTGCTGTAAGCTTTTTGGAAAATTTTCATTAGTTATGTAATAATCTTGAAAAAAAAAAAAGAGTCAATGCCAGATCTCTGAATCTTAGAATGTTTGGTTCTGGTTATTACTTGGATGGGAGACTGCCTGAGAATAATACCAGGTGCTGTAAGCTTTTGGGTTTTCTTCCCTACTTATATATTGAACTGGAGATTAGAGTGGCTGATCTTAAAATAGCCCTCTCTCTGCAGCAGCCTTCGCTTACGGCCATACCTGGCTATGCCTGTTTAGTACTTGGATGGGAAACCGCCTGGGAATACCAGGTGCTGAAAGCTTTTTGGAAATTTTTCAAATTTTTTTACTTTTTGGAATTTTTTCACTAATTATATAATAATCGTGCAAAAAAAAAAAAAAAAAAAAAAAGAGTCAATGCCCGATGTCTGAATCTTAGCATGTTTGGTTCTGGTTACTACTTGGATGGGAGACCGCCTGGGATTGCCAGGTGCTGTAAGCTTTAGGGTTTTCGTCCCTATTTATATAATGTACTGGAGATTACAGTGGCTGATCTTTAATTAGCCCTCTCTTTGCAGCAGCTTTCGCTTACGGCCATACCAACCTGTCTATGGCCGATCTCGTCTGATCTCGGAAGCTAAGCAGGTTTGGGCCTGGTTAGTACTTGGATGGGAGACCGCCTGGGAATACCAGGTGCTGTAAGCTTTTGGGTTTTATTCCGAACTTATATAATGAACTGGAGATTAGAGTGTCTGATCTTTAAATAGCCCTCTCTTTGCAGCAGCTTTCGCTTACGGCCATACCAACCTGGCTATGCCTGATCTCGTCTGATCTCGGAAGCTAAGCAGGTTTGGGCTTGGTTAGTACTTGGATGTGAGACCGCCTGGGAATACCAGGTGCTGTAAGCTTTTTGGAAAATTTTCATTAGTTATGTAATAATCTTGAAAAAAAAAAAAGAGTCAATGCCAGATCTCTGAATCTTAGAATGTTTGGTTCTGGTTATTACTTGGATGGGAGACTGCCTGAGAATAATACCAGGTGCTGTAAGCTTTTGGGTTTTCTTCCCTACTTATATATTGAACTGGAGATTAGAGTGGCTGATCTTTAAATAGCCCTCTCTCTGCAGCAGCCTTCGCTTACGGCCATACCTGGCTATGCCTGGTTAGTACTTGGATGGGAAACCGCCTGGGAATACCAGGTGCTGAAAGCTTTTTGGAAATTTTTCAAATTTTTTTACTCTTTGGAATTTTTTCACTAATTATATAATAATCGTGCAAAAAAAAAAACAAAAACAAAAAAAAAAGAGTCAATGCCCGATGTCTGAATCTTAGCATGTTTGGTTCTGGTTACTACTTGGATGGGAGACCGCCTGGGATTGCCAGGTGCTGTAAGCTTTAGGGTTTTCGTCCCTATTTATATAATGTACTGGAGATTACAGTGGCTGATCTTTAATTAGCCCTCTCTTTGCAGCAGCTTTCGCTTACGGCCATACCAACGTGGCTATGCCCGATCTCGTCTGATCTCGGAAGCTAAGCAGGTTTGGGCCTGGTTAGTACTTGGATGGGAGACCGCCTGGGAATACCAGGTGCTGTAAGCTTTTGGGTTTTATTCCGAACTTATATAATGAACTGGAGATTAGAGTGTCTGATCTTTAAATAGCCCTCTCTTTGCAGCAGCTTTCGCTTACGGCCATACCAACCTGGCTATGCCTGATCTCGTCTAATCTCGGAAGCTAAGCAGGTTTGGGCTTGGTTAGTACTTGGATGGGAGACCGCCTGGGAATACCAGGTGCTGTAAGCTTTTTGGAAAATTTTCATTAGTTATGTAATAATCTTGAAAAAAAAAAAAAAGAGTCAATGCCAGATCTCTGAATCTTAGAATGTTTGGTTCTGGTTATTACTTGGATGGGAGACTGCCTGAGAATAATACCAGGTGCTGTAAGCTTTTGGGTTTTCTTCCCTACTTATATATTGAACTGGAGATTAGAGTGTCTGATCTTTAAATAGCCCTCTCTCTGCAGCAGCCTTCGCTTACGGCCATACCTGGCTATGCCTGGTTAGTACTTGGATGGGAAACCGCCTGGGAATACCAGGTGCTGAAAGCTTTTTGGAAATTTTTCACATTTTTTTACTTTTTGGAATTTTTTCACTAATTATATAATAATCGTGCAAAAAAAAAAAAAAAAAAAAAGAGTCAATGCCCGATGTCTGAATCTTAGCATGTTTGGTTCTGGTTACTACTTGGATGGGAGACCGCCTGGGATTGCCAGGTGCTGTAAGCTTTTGGGTTTTCGTCCCTATTTATATAATGTACTGGAGATTACAGTGGCTGATCTTTAATTAGCCCTCTCTTTGCAGCAGCTTTCGCTTACGGCCATGCCAACCTGGCTATGCCCGATCTCGTCTGATCTCGGAAGCTAAGCAGGTTTGGGCCTGGTTAGTACTTGGATGGGAGACCGCCTGGGAATACCAGGTGCTGTAAGCTTTTGGGTTTTATTCCGAACTTATATAATGAACTGGAGATTAGGGTGTCTGATCTTTAAATAGCCCTCTCTTTGCAGCAGCTTTCGCTTACGGCCATACCAACCTGGCTATGCCTGATCTCGTCTGATCTCGGAAGCTAAGCAGGTTTGGGCTTGGTTAGTACTTGGATGGGAGACCGCCTGGGAATACCAGGTGCTGTAAGCTTTTTGGAAAATTTTCATTAGTTATGTAATAATCTTGAAAAAAAAAAAGAGTCAATGCCAGATCTCTGAATCTTAGAATGTTTGGTTCTGGTTATTACTTGGATGGGAGACTGTCTGAGAATAATACCAGGTGCTGTAAGCTTTTGGGTTTTCTTCCCTACTTATATATTGAACTGGAGATTAGAGTGGCTGATCTTTAAATAGCCCTCTCTCTGCAGCAGCCTTCGCTTACGGCCATACCTGGCTATGCCTGGTTAGTACTTGGATGGGAAACCGCCTAGGAATACCAGGTGCTGAAAGCTTTTTGGAAATTTTTCAAATTTTTTTACTTTTTGGAATTTTTTCACTAATTGTATAATAATCGTGCAAAAAAAAAAAAAAAAAAAAAGAGTCAATGCCCGATGTCTGAATCTTAGCATGTTTGGTTCTGGTTACTACTTGGATGGGAGACCGCCTGGGATTGCCAGGTGCTGTAAGCCTTTGGGTTTTCGTCCCTATTTATATAATGTACTGGAGATTACAGTGGCTGATCTTTAATTAGCCCTCTCTTTGCAGCAGCTTTCGCTTACGGCCATACCAACCTGGCTATGCCCGATCTCGTCTGATCTCGGAAGCTAAGCAGGTTTGGGCCTGGTTAGTACTTGGATGGGAGACCGCCTGGGAATACCAGGTGCTGTAAGCTTTTGGGTTTTATTCCGAACTTATATAATGAACTGGAGATTAGAGTGTCTGATCTTTAAATAGCCCTCTCTTTGCAGCAGCTTTCGCTTACGGCCATACCAACCTGGCTATGCCTGATCTCGTCTGATCTCGGAAGCTAAGCAGGTTTGGGCTTGGTTAGTACTTGGATGTGAGACCGCCTGGGAATACCAGGTGCTGTAAGCTTTTTGGAAAATTTTCATTAGTTATGTAATAATCTTGAAAAAAAAAAAAAAGAGTCAATGCCAGATCTCTGAATCTTAGAATGTTTGGTTCTGGTTATTACTTGGATGGGAGACTGCCTGAGAATAATACCAGGTGCTGTAAGCTTTTGGGTTTTCTTCCCTACTTATATATTGAACTGGAGATTAGAGTGGCTGATCTTTAAATAGCCCTCTCTCTGCAGCAGCCTTCGCTTACGGCCATACCTGGCTATGCCTGGTTAGTACTTGGATGGGAAACCGCCTGGGAATACCAGGTGCTGAAAGCTTTTTGGAAATTTTTCACATTTTTTTACTTTTTGGAATTTTTTCACTAATTATATAATAATCGTGCAAAAAAAAAAAAAAAAAAAAAGAGTCAATGCCCGATGTCTGAATCTTAGCATGTTTGGTTCTGGTTACTACTTGGATGGGAGACCGCCTGGGATTGCCAGGTGCTGTAAGCTTTTGGGTTTTCGTCCCTATTTATATAATGTACTGGAGATTACAGTGGCTGATCTTTAATTAGCCCTCTCTTTGCAGCAGCTTTCGCTTACGGCCATGCCAACCTGGCTATGCCCGATCTCGTCTGATCTCGGAAGCTAAGCAGGTTTGGGCCTGGTTAGTACTTGGATGGGAGACCGCCTGGGAATACCAGGTGCTGTAAGCTTTTGGGTTTTATTCCGAACTTATATAATGAACTGGAGATTAGGGTGTCTGATCTTTAAATAGCCCTCTCTTTGCAGCAGCTTTCGCTTACGGCCATACCAACCTGGCTATGCCTGATCTCGTCTGATCTCGGAAGCTAAGCAGGTTTGGGCTTGGTTAGTACTTGGATGGGAGACCGCCTGGGAATACCAGGTGCTGTAAGCTTTTTGGAAAATTTTCATTAGTTATGTAATAATCTTGAAAAAAAAAAAGAGTCAATGCCAGATCTCTGAATCTTAGAATGTTTGGTTCTGGTTATTACTTGGATGGGAGACTGTCTGAGAATAATACCAGGTGCTGTAAGCTTTTGGGTTTTCTTCCCTACTTATATATTGAACTGGAGATTAGAGTGGCTGATCTTTAAATAGCCCTCTCTCTGCAGCAGCCTTCGCTTACGGCCATACCTGGCTATGCCTGGTTAGTACTTGGATGGGAAACCGCCTGGGAATACCAGGTGCTGAAAGCTTTTTGGAAATTTTTCAAATTTTTTTACTTTTTGGAATTTTTTCACTAATTGTATAATAATCGTGCAAAAAAAAAAAAAAAAAAAAAGAGTCAATGCCCGATGTCTGAATCTTAGCATGTTTGGTTCTGGTTACTACTTGGATGGGAGACCGCCTGGGATTGCCAGGTGCTGTAAGCTTTTGGGTTTTCGTCCCTATTTATATAATGTACTGGAGATTACAGTGGCTGATCTTTAATTAGCCCTCTCTTTGCAGCAGCTTTCGCTTACGGCCATACCAACCTGGCTATGCCCGATCTCGTCTGATCTCGGAAGCTAAGCAGGTTTGGGCCTGGTTAGTACTTGGATGGGAGACCGCCTGGGAATACCAGGTGCTGTAAGCTTTTGGGTTTTATTCCGAACTTATATAATGAACTGGAGATTAGAGTGTCTGATCTTTAAATAGCCCTCTCTTTGCAGCAGCTTTCGCTTACGGCCATACCAACCTGGCTATGCCTGATCTCGTCTGATCTCGGAAGCTAAGCAGGTTTGGGCTTGGTTAGTACTTGGATGTGAGACCGCCTGGGAATACCAGGTGCTGTAAGCTTTTTGGAAAATTTTCATTAGTTATGTAATAATCTTGAAAAAAAAAAAAGAGTCAATGCCAGATCTCTGAATCTTAGAATGTTTGGTTCTGGTTATTACTTGGATGGGAGACTGCCTGAGAATAATACCAGGTTCTGTAAGCTTTTGGGTTTTCTTCCCTACTTATATATTGAACTGGAGATTAGAGTGGCTGATCTTAAAATAGCCCTCTCTCTGCAGCAGCCTTCGCTTACGGCCATACCTGGCTATGCCTGTTTAGTACTTGGATGGGAAACCGCCTGGGAATACCAGGTGCTGAAAGCTTTTTGGAAATTTTTCAAATTTTTTTACTTTTTGGAATTTTTTCACTAATTATATAATAATCGTGCAAAAAAAAAAAAAAAAAAAAAAAGAGTCAATGCCCGATGTCTGAATCTTAGCATGTTTGGTTCTGGTTACTACTTGGATGGGAGACCGCCTGGGATTGCCAGGTGCTGTAAGCTTTAGGGTTTTCGTCCCTATTTATATAATGTACTGGAGATTACAGTGGCTGATCTTTAATTAGCCCTCTCTTTGCAGCAGCTTTCGCTTACGGCCATACCAACCTGGCTATGCCCGATCTCGTCTGATCTCGGAAGCTAAGCAGGTTTGGGCCTGGTTAGTACTTGGATGGGAGACCGCCTGGGAATACCAGGTGCTGTAAGCTTTTGGTTTTTATTCCGAATTTATATAATGAACTGGAGATTAGAGTGTCTGATCTTTAAATAGCCCTCTCTTTGCAGCAGCTTTCGCTTACGGCCATACCAACCTGGCTATGCCTGATCTCGTCTGATCTCGGAAGCTAAGCAGGTTTGGGCTTGGTTAGTACTTGGATGTGAGACCGCCTGGGAATACCAGGTGCTGTAAGCTTTTTGGAAAATTTTCATTAGTTATGTAATAATCTTGAAAAAAAAAAAAAAGAGTCAATGCCAGATCTCTGAATCTTAGAATGTTTGGTTCTGGTTATTACTTGGATGGGAGACTGCCTGAGAATAATACCAGGTGCTGTAAGCTTTTGGGTTTTCTTCCCTACTTATATATTGAACTGGAGATTAGAGTGGCTGATCTTTAAATAGCCCTCTCTCTGCAGCAGCCTTCGCTTACGGCCATACCTGGCTATGCCTGGTTAGTACTTGGATGGGAAACCGCCTGGGAATACCAGGTGCTGAAAGCTTTTTGGAAATTTTTCAAATTTTTTTACTTTTTGGAATTTTTTCACTAATTATATAATAATCGTGCAAAAAAAAAAAAAAAAAAAAAAAAAAAAGAGTCAATGCCCGATGTCTGAATCTTAGCATGTTTGGTTCTGGTTACTACTTGGATGGGAGACCGCCTGGGATTGCCAGGTGCTGTAAGCTTTAGGGTTTTCGTCCCTATTTATATAATGTACTGGAGATTACAGTGGCTGATCTTTAATTAGCCCTCTCTTTGCAGCAGCTTTCGCTTACGGCCATACCAACCTGGCTATGCCCGATCTCGTCTGATCTCGGAAGCTAAGCAGGTTTGGGCCTGGTTAGTACTTGGATGGGAGACCGCCTGGGAATACCAGGTGCTGTAAGCTTTTGGGTTTTATTCCGAACTTATATAATGAACTGGAGATTAGAGTGTCTGATCTTTAAATAGCCCTCTCTTTGCAGCAGCTTTCGCTTACGGCCATACCAACCTGGCTATGCCTGATCTCGTCTGATCTCGGAAGCTAAGCAGGTTTGGGCTTGGTTAGTACTTGGATGTGAGACCGCCTGGGAATACCAGGTGCTGTAAGCTTTTTGGAAAATTTTCATTAGTTATGTAATAATCTTGAAAAAAAAAAAAGAGTCAATGCCAGATGTCTGAATCTTAGCATGTTTGGTTCTGGTTACTACTTGGATGGGAGACCGCCTGGGATTGCCAGGTGCTGTAAGCTTTAGGGTTTTCGTCCCTATTTATATAATGTACTGGAGATTACAGTGGCTGATCTTTAATTAGCCCTCTCTTTGCAGCAGCTTTCGCTTACGGCCATACCAACCTGGCTATGCCCGATCTCGTCTGATCTCGGAAGCTAAGCAGGTTTGGGCCTGGTTAGTACTTGGATGGGAGACCGCCTGGGAATACCAGGTGCTGTAAGCTTTTGGGTTTTATTCCGAACTTATATAATGAACTGGAGATTAGAGTGTCTGATCTTTAAATAGCCCTCTCTTTGCAGCAGCTTTCGCTTACGGCCATACCAACCTGGCTATGCCTGATCTCGTCTGATCTCGGAAGCTAAGCAGGTTTGGGCTTGGTTAGTACTTGGATGGGAGACCGCCTGGGAATACCAGGTGCTGTAAGCTTTTTGGAAAATTTTCATTAGTTATGTAATAATCTTGAAAAAAAAAAAAAGAGTCAATGCCAGATCTCTGAATCTTAGAATGTTTGGTTCTGGTTATTACTTGGATGGGAGACTGCCTGAGAATAATACCAGGTGCTGTAAGCTTTTGGGTTTTCTTCCCTACTTATATATTGAACTGGAGATTAGAGTGGCTGATCTTTAAATAGCCCTCTCTCTGCAGCAGCCTTCGCTTACGGCCATACCTGGCTATGCCTGGTTAGTACTTGGATGGGAAACCGCCTGGGAATACCAGGTGCTGAAAGCTTTTTGGAAATTTTTCAAATTTTTTTACTTTTTGGAATTTTTTCACTAATTGTATAATAATCGTGCAAAAAAAAAAAAAAAAAAAAAGAGTCAATGCCCGATGTCTGAATCTTAGCATGTTTGGTTCTGGTTACTACTTGGATGGGAGACCGCCTGGGATTGCCAGGTGCTGTAAGCTTTTGGGTTTTCGTCCCTATTTATATAATGTACTGGAGATTACAGTGGCTGATCTTTAATTAGCCCTCTCTTTAAAGCAGCTTTCGCTTACGGCCATACCAACCTGGCTATGCCCGATCTCGTCTGATCTCGGAAGCTAAGCAGGTTTGGGCCTGGTTAGTACTTGGATGGGAGACCGCCTGGGAATACCAGGTGCTGTAAGCTTTTGGGTTTTATTCCGAACTTATATAATGAACTGGAGATTAGAGTGTCTGATCTTCAAATAGCCCTCTCTTTGCAGCAGCTTTCGCTTACGGCCATACCAACCTGGCTATGCCTGATCTCGTCTGATCTCGGAAGCTAAGCAGGTTTGGGCTTGGTTAGTACTTGGATGTGAGACCGCCTGGGAATACCAGGTGCTGTAAGCTTTTTGGAAAATTTTCATTAGTTATGTAATAATCTTGAAAAAAAAAAAAAGAGTCAATGCCAGATCTCTGAATCTTAGAATGTTTGGTTCTGGTTATTACTTGGATGGGAGACTGCCTGAGAATAATACCAGGTGCTGTAAGCTTTTGGGTTTTCTTCCCTACTTATATATTGAACTGGAGATTAGAGTGGCTGATCTTTAAATAGCCCTCTCTCTGCAGCAGCCTTCGCTTACGGCCATACCTGGCTATGCCTGGTTAATACTTGGATGGGAAACCGCCTGGGAATACCAGGTGCTGAAAGCTTTTTGGAAATTTCTCAAATTTTTTTACTTTTTGGAATTTTTTCACTAATTATATAATAATCGTGCAAAAAAAAAAAAAAAAAAAAAAGTCAATGCCCGATGTCTGAATCTTAGCATGTTTGGTTCTGGTTACTACTTGGATGGGAGACCGCCTGGGATTGCCAGGTGCTGTAAGCTTTAGGGTTTTCGTCCCTATTTATATAATGTACTGGAGATTACAGTGGCTGATCTTTAATTAGCCCTCTCTTTGCAGCAGCTTTCGCTTACGGCCATACCAACCTGGCTATGCCCGATCTCGTCTGATCTCGGAAGCTAAGCAGGTTTGGGCCTGGTTAGTACTTGGATGGGAGACCGCCTGGGAATACCAGGTGCTGTAAGCTTTTGGATTTTATTCCGAACTTATATAATGAACTGGAGATTAGAGTGTCTGATCTTTAAATAGCCCTCTCTTTGCAGCAGCTTTCGCTTACGGCCATACCAACCTGGCTATGCCTGATCTCGTCTGATCTCGGAAGCTAAGCAGGTTTGGGCTTGGTTAGTACTTGGATGGGAGACCGCCTGGGAATACCAGGTGCTGTAAGCTTTTTGGAAAATTTTCATTAGTTATGTAATAATCTTGAAAAAAAAAAAAGAGTCAATGCCAGATCTCTGAATCTTAGAATGTTTGGTTCTGGTAATTACTTGGATGGGAGACTGTCTGAGAATAATACCAGGTGCTGTAAGCTTTTGGGTTTTCTTCCCTACTTATATATTGAACTGGAGATTAGAGTGGCTGATCTTTAAATAGCCCTCTCTCTGCAGCAGCCTTCGCTTACGGCCATACCTGGCTATGCCTGGTTAGTACTTGTATGGGAAACCGCCTGGGAATACCAGGTGCTGAAAGCTTTTTGGAAATTTTTCAAATTTTTTTACTTTTTGGAATTTTTTCACTAATTGTATAATAATCGTGCAAAAAAAAAAAAAAAAAAAAGAGTCAATGCCCGATGTCTGAATCTTAGCATGTTTGGTTCTGGTTACTACTTGGATGGGAGACCGCCTGGGATTGCCAGGTGCTGTAAGCTTTTGGGTTTTATTCCGAACTTATATAATGAACTGGAGATTAGAGTGTCTGATCTTTAAATAGCCCTCTCTTTGCAGCAGCTTTCGCTTACGGCCATACCAACCTGGCTATGCCTGATCTCGTCTGATCTCGGAAGCTAAGCAGGTTTGGGCTTGGTTAGTACTTGGATGGGAGACCGCCTGGGAATACCAGGTGCTGTAAGCTTTTTGGAAAATTTTCATTAGTTATGTAATAATCTTGAAAAAAAAAAAAGAGTCAATGCCAGATCTCTGAATCTTAGAATGTTTGGTTCTGGTTATTACTTGGATGGGAGACTGCCTGAGAATAATACCAGGTGCTGTAAGCTTTTGGGTTTTCTTCCCTACTTATATATTGAACTGGAGATTAGAGTGGCTGATTTTTAAATAGCCCTCTCTCTGCAGCAGCCTTCGCTTACGGCCATACCTGGCTATGCCTGGTTAGTACTTGGATGGGAAACCGCCTGGGAATACCAGGTGCTGAAAGCTTTTTGGAAATTTTTCAAATTTTTTTACTTTTTGGAATTTTTTACTAATTATATAATAATCGTGCAAAAAAAAAAAAAAAAAAAAAAAAAAAAAAAAAGAGTCAATGCCCGATGTCTGAATCTTAGCATGTTTGGTTCTGGTTACTACTTGGATGGGAGACCGCCTGGGATTGCCAGGTGCTGTAAGCTTTTGGGTTTTCGTCCCTATTTATATAATGTACTGGAGATTACAGTGGCTGATCTTTAATTAGCCCTCTCTTTGCAGCAGCTTTCGCTTACGGCCATACCAACCTGGCTATGCCCGATCTCGTCTGATCTCGGAAGCTAAGCAGGTTTGGGCCTGGTTAGTACTTGGATGGGAGACCGCCTGGGAATACCAGGTGCTGTAAGCTTTTGGGTTTTATTCCGAACTTATATAATGAACTGGAGATTAGAGTGTCTGATCTTTAAATAGCCCTCTCTTTGCAGCAGCTTTCGCTTACGGCCATACCAACCTGGCTATGCCTGATCTCGTCTGATCTCGGAAGCTAAGCAGGTTTGGGCTTGGTTAGTACTTGGATGGGAGACCGCCTGGGAATACCAGGTGCTGTAAGCTTTTTGGAAAATTTTCATTAGTTATGTAATAATCTTGAAAAAAAAAAAAGAGTCAATGCCAGATCTCTGAATCTTAGAATGTTTGGTTCTGGTTATTACTTGGATGGGAGACTGCCTGAGAATAATACCAGGTGCTGTAAGCTTTTGGGTTTCCTTCCCTACTTATATATTGAACTGGAGATTAGAGTGGCTGATCTTTAAATAGCCCTCTCTCTGCAGCAGCCTTCGCTTACGGCCATACCTGGCTATGCCTGGTTAGTACTTGGATGGGAAACCGCCTGGGAATACCAGGTGCTGAAAGCTTTTTGGAAATTTTTCAAATTTTTTTACTTTTTGGAATTTTTTCACTAATTGTATAATAATCGTGCAAAAAAAAAAAAAAAAAAAAAAGAGTCAATGCCCGATGTCTGAATCTTAGCATGTTTGGTTCTGGTTACTACTTGGATGGGAGACCGCCTGGGATTGCCAGGTGCTGTAAGCTTTTGGGTTTTCGTCCCTATTTATATAATGTACTGGAGATTACAGTGGCTGATCTTTAATTAGCCCTCTCTTTAAAGCAGCTTTCGCTTACGGCCATACCAACCTGGCTATGCCCGATCTCGTCTGATCTCGGAAGCTAAGCAGGTTTGGGCCTGGTTAGTACTTGGATGGGAGACCGCCTGGGAATACCAGGTGCTGTAAGCTTTTGGGTTTTATTCCGAACTTATATAATGAACTGGAGATTAGAGTGTCTGATCTTCAAATAGCCCTCTCTTTGCAGCAGCTTTCGCTTACGGCCATACCAACCTGGCTATGCCTGATCTCGTCTGATCTCGGAAGCTAAGCAGGTTTGGGCTTGGTTAGTACTTGGATGTGAGACCGCCTGGGAATACCAGGTGCTGTAAGCTTTTTGGAAAATTTTCATTAGTTATGTAATAATCTTGAAAAAAAAAAAAAGAGTCAATGCCAGATCTCTGAATCTTAGAATGTTTGGTTCTGGTTATTACTTGGATGGGAGACTGCCTGAGAATAATACCAGGTGCTGTAAGCTTTTGGGTTTTCTTCCCTACTTATATATTGAACTGGAGATTAGAGTGGCTGATCTTTAAATAGCCCTCTCTCTGCAGCAGCCTTCGCTTACGGCCATACCTGGCTATGCCTGGTTAATACTTGGATGGGAAACCGCCTGGGAATACCAGGTGCTGAAAGCTTTTTGGAAATTTCTCAAATTTTTTTACTTTTTGGAATTTTTTCACTAATTATATAATAATCGTGCAAAAAAAAAAAAAAAAAAAAAAAGTCAATGCCCGATGTCTGAATCTTAGCATGTTTGGTTCTGGTTACTACTTGGATGGGAGACCGCCTGGGATTGCCAGGTGCTGTAAGCTTTAGGGTTTTCGTCCCTATTTATATAATGTACTGGAGATTACAGTGGCTGATCTTTAATTAGCCCTCTCTTTGCAGCAGCTTTCGCTTACGGCCATACCAACCTGGCTATGCCCGATCTCGTCTGATCTCGGAAGCTAAGCAGGTTTGGGCCTGGTTAGTACTTGGATGGGAGACCGCCTGGGAATACCAGGTGCTGTAAGCTTTTGGGTTTTATTCCGAACTTATATAATGAACTGGAGATTAGAGTGTCTGATCTTTAAATAGCCCTCTCTTTGCAGCAGCTTTCGCTTACGGCCATACCAACCTGGCTATGCCTGATCTCGTCTGATCTCGGAAGCTAAGCAGGTTTGGGTCTTGGTTAGTACTTGGATGGGAGACCGCCTGGGAATACCAGGTGCTGTAAGCTTTTTGGAAAATTTTCATTAGTTATGTAATAATTTTGAAAAAAAAAAAGAGTCAATGCCAGATCTCTGAATCTTAGAATGTTTGGTTCTGGTTATTACTTGGATGGGAGACTGTCTGAGAATAATACCAGGTGCTGTAAGCTTTTGGGTTTTCTTCCCTACTTATATATTGAACTGGAGATTAGAGTGGCTGATCTTTAAATAGCCCTCTCTCTGCAGCAGCCTTCGCTTACGGCCATACCTGGCTATGCCTGGTTAGTACTTGGATGGGAAACCGCCTGGGAATACCAGGTGCTGAAAGCTTTTTGGAAATTTTTCAAATTTTTTTACTTTTTGGAATTTTTTCACTAATTGTATAATAATCGTGCAAAAAAAAAAAGAGTCAATGCCCGATGTCTGAATCTTAGCATGTTTGGTTCTGGTTACTACTTGGATGGGAGACCGCCTGGGATTGCCAGGTGCTGTAAGCTTTTGGGTTTTCGTCCCTATTTATATAATGTACTGGAGATTACAGTGGCTGATCTTTAATTAGCCCTCTCTTTGCAGCAGCTTTCGCTTACGGCCATACCAACCTGGCTATGCCCGATCTCGTCTGATCTCGGAAGCTAAGCAGGTTTGGGCCTGGTTAGTACTTGGATGGGAGACCGCCTGGGAATACCAGGTGCTGTAAGCTTTTGGGTTTTATTCCGAACTTATATAATGAACTGGAGATTAGAGTGTCTGATCTTTAAATAGCCCTCTCTTTGCAGCAGCTTTCGCTTACGGCCATACCAACCTGGCTATGCCTGATCTCGTCTGATCTCGGAAGCTAAGCAGGTTTGGGCTTGGTTAGTACTTGGATGTGAGACCGCCTGGGAATACCAGGTGCTGTAAGCTTTTTGGAAAATTTTCATTAGTTATGTAATAATCTTGAAAAAAAAAAAAAAAAGTCAATGCCAGATCTCTGAATCTTAGAATGTTTGGTTCTGGTTATTACTTGGATGGGAGACTGCCTGAGAATAATACCAGGTGCTGTAAGCTTTTGGGTTTTCTTCCCTACTTATATATTGAACTGGAGATTAGAGTGGCTGATCTTTAAATAGCCCTCTCTCTGCAGCAGCCTTCGCTTACGGCCATACCTGGCTATGCCTGGTTAGTACTTGGATGGGAAACCGCCTGGGAATACCAGGTGCTGAAAGCTTTTTGGAAATTTTTCAAATTTTTTTACTTTTTGGAATTTTTTCACTAATTGTATAATAATCGTGCAAAAAAAAAAAAAAAAAAAAGAGTCAATGCCCGATGTCTGAATCTTAGCATGTTTGGTTCTGGTTACTACTTGGATGGGAGACCGCCTGGGATTGCCAGGTGCTGTAAGCTTTTGGGTTTTCATCCCTATTTATATAATGTACTGGAGATTACAGTGGCTGATCTTTAATTAGCCCTCTCTTTGCAGCAGCTTTCGCTTACGGCCATACCAACCTGGCTATGCCCGATCTCGTCTGATCTCGGAAGCTAAGCAGGTTTGGGCCTGGTTAGTACTTGGATGGGAGACCGCCTGGGAATACCAGGTGCTGTAAGCTTTTGGGTTTTATTCCGAACTTATATAATGAACTGGAGATTAGAGTGTCTGATCTTTAAATAGCCCTCTCTTTGCAGCAGCTTTCGCTTACGGCCATACCAACCTGGCTATGCCTGATCTCGTCTGATCTCGGAAGCTAAGCAGGTTTGGGCTTGGTTAGTACTTGGATGTGAGACCGCCTGGGAATACCAGGTGCTGTAAGCTTTTTGGAAAATTTTCATTAGTTATGTAATAATCTTGAAAAAAAAAAAAAAAAAGTCAATGCCAGATCTCTGAATCTTAGAATGTTTGGTTCTGGTTATTACTTGGATGGGAGACTGCCTGAGAATAATACCAGGTGCTGTAAGCTTTTGGGTTTTCTTCCCTACTTATATATTGAACTGGAGATTAGAGTGGCTGATCTTTAAATAGCCCTCTCTCTGCAGCAGCCTTCGCTTACGGCCATACCTGGCTATGCCTGGTTAGTACTTGGATGGGAAACCGCCTGGGAATACCAGGTGCTGAAAGCTTTTTGGAAATTTCTCAAATTTTTTTACTTTTTGGAATTTTTTCACTAATTATATAATAATCGTGCAAAAAAAAAAAAAAAAAAAAAAAAAAAAAGAGTCAATGCCCGATGTCTGAATCTTAGCATGTTTGGTTCTGGTTACTACTTGGATGGGAGACCGCCTGGGATTGCCAGGTGCTGTAAGCTTTAGGGTTTTCGTCCCTATTTATATAATGTACTGGAGATTACAGTGGCTGATCTTTAATTAGCCCTCTCTTTGCAGCAGCTTTCGCTTACGGCCATACCAACCTGGCTATGCCCGATCTCGTCTGATCTCGGAAGCTAAGCAGGTTTGGGCCTGGTTAGTACTTGGATGGGAGACCGCCTGGGAATACCAGGTGCTGTAAGCTTTTGGGTTTTATTCCGAACTTATATAATGAACTGGAGATTAGAGTGTCTGATCTTTAAATAGCCCTCTCTTTGCAGCAGCTTTCGCTTACGGCCATACCAACCTGGCTATGCCTGATCTCGTCTGATCTCGGAAGCTAAGCAGGTTTGGGCTTGGTTAGTACTTGGATGGGAGACCGCCTGGGAATACCAGGTGCTGTAAGCTTTTTGGAAAATTTTCATTAGTTATGTAATAATCTTGAAAAAAAAAAAAGAGTCAATGCCAGATCTCTGAATCTTAGAATGTTTGGTTCTGGTTATTACTTGGATGGGAGACTGCCTGAGAATAATACCAGGTGCTGTAAGCTTTTGGGTTTTCTTCCCTACTTATATATTGAACTGGAGATTAGAGTGGCTGATCTTTAAATAGCCCTCTCTCTGCAGCAGCCTTCGCTTACGGCCATACCTGGCTATGCCTGGTTAGTACTTGGATGGGAAACCGCCTGGGAATACCAGGTGCTGAAAGCTTTTTGGAAATTTTTCAAATTTTTTTACTTTTTGGAATTTTTTACTAATTATATAATAATCGTGCAAAAAAAAAAAAAAAAAAAAAAAAAAAGAGTCAATGCCCGATGTCTGAATCTTAGCATGTTTGGTTCTGGTTACTACTTGGATGGGAGACCGCCTGGGATTGCCAGGTGCTGTAAGCTTTTGGGTTTTCGTCCCTATTTATATAATGTACTGGAGATTACAGTGGCTGATCTTTAATTAGCCCTCTCTTTGCAGCAGCTTTCGCTTACGGCCGTACCAACCTGGCTATGCCCGATCTCGTCTGATCTCGGAAGCTAAGCAGGTTTGGGCCTGGTTAGTACTTGGATGGGAGACCGCCTCGGAATACCAGGTGCTGTAAGCTTTTGGGTTTTATTCCGAACTTATATAATGAACTGGAGATTAGAGTGTCTGATCTTTAAATAGCCCTCTCTTTGCAGCAGCTTTCGCTTACGGCCATACCAACCTGGCTATGCCTGATCTCGTCTGATCTCGGAAGCTAAGCAGGTTTGGGCTTGGTTAGTACTTGGATGGGAGACTGCCTGGGAATACCAGGTGCTGTAAGCTTTTTGAAAATTTTTCATTAGTTATGTAATAATCTTGAAAAAAAAAAAAAGAGTCAATGCCAGATCTCTGAATCTTAGAATGTTTGGTTCTGGTTATTACTTGGATGGGAGACTGCCTGAGAATAATACCAGGTGCTGTAAGCTTTTGGGTTTTCTTCCCTACTTATATATTGAACTGGAGATTATAGTGGCTGATCTTAAAATAGCCCTCTCTCTGCAGCAGCCTTCGCTTACGGCCATACCTGGCTATGCCTGTTTAGTACTTGGATGGGAAACCGCCTGGGAATACCAGGTGCTGAAAGCTTTTTGGAAATTTTTCACATTTTTTTACTTTTTGGAATTTTTCACTAATTATATAATAATCGTGCAAAAAAAAAAAAAAGAGTCAATGCCCGATGTCTGAATCTTAGCATGTTTGGTTCTGGTTACTACTTGGATGGGAGACCGCCTGGGATTGCCAGGTGCTGTAAGCTTTTGGGTTTTCGTCCCTATTTATATAATGTACTGGAGATTACAGTGGCTGATCTTTAATTAGCCCTCTCTTTGCAGCAGCTTTCGCTTACGGCCATACCAACCTGGCTATGCCCGATCTCGTCTGATCTCGGAAGCTAAGCAGGTTTGGGCCTGGTTAGTACTTGGATGGGAGACGGCCTGGGAATACCAGGTGCTGTAAGCATTTGGGTTTTATTCCGAACTTATATAATGAACTGGAGATTAGAGTGTCTGATCTTTAAATAGCCCTCTCTTTGCAGCAGCTTTCGCTTACGGCCATACCAACCTGGCTATGCCTGATCTCGTCTGATCTCGGAAGCTAAGCAGGTTTGGGCTTGGTTAGTACTTGGATGGGAGACCGCCTGGGAATACCAGGTGCTGTAAGCTTTTTGGAAAATTTTCATTAGTTATGTAATAATCTTGAAAAAAAAAAAGAGTCAATGCCAGATCTCTGAATCTTAGAATGTTTGGTTCTGGTTATTACTTGGATGGGAGACTGCCTGAGAATAATACCAGGTGCTGTAAGCTTTTGGGTTTTCTTCCCTACTTATATATTGAACTGGAGATTAGAGTGGCTGATCTTTAAATAGCCCTCTCTCTGCAGCAGCCTTCGCTTACGGCCATACCTGGCTATGCCTGGTTAGTACTTGGATGGGAAACCGCCTGGGAATACCAGGTGCTGAAAGCTTTTTGGAAATTTTTCACATTTTTTTACTTTTTGGAATTTTTTCACTAATTATATAATAATCGTGCAAAAAAAAAAAAAAAAAAAAGAGTCAATGCCCGATGTCTGAATCTTAGCATGTTTGGTTCTGGTTACTACTTGGATGGGAGACCGCCTGGGATTGCCAGGTGCTGTAAGCTTTTGGGTTTTCGTCCCTATTTATATAATGTACTGGAGATTACAGTGGCTGATCTTTAATTAGCCCTCTCTTTGCAGCAGCTTTCGCTTACGGCCGTACCAACCTGGCTATGCCCGATCTCGTCTGATCTCGGAAGCTAAGCAGGTTTGGGCCTGGTTAGTACTTGGATGGGAGACCGCCTCGGAATACCAGGTGCTGTAAGCTTTTGGGTTTTATTCCGAACTTATATAATGAACTGGAGATTAGAGTGTCTGATCTTTAAATAGCCCTCTCTTTCAGCAGCTTTCGCTTACGGCCATACCAACCTGGCTATGCCTGATCTCGTCTGATCTCGGAAGCTAAGCAGGTTTGGGCTTGGTTAGTACTTGGATGGGAGACTGCCTGGGAATACCAGGTGCTGTAAGCTTTTTGAAAATTTTTCATTAGTTATGTAATAATCTTGAAAAAAAAAAAAGAGTCAATGCCAGATCTCTGAATCTTAGAATGTTTGGTTCTGGTTATTACTTGGATGGGAGACTGCCTGAGAATAATACCAGGTGCTGTAAGCTTTTGGGTTTTCTTCCCTACTTATATATTGAACTGGAGATTAGAGTGGCTGATCTTTAAATAGCCCTCTCTCTGCAGCAGCCTTCGCTTACGGCCATACCTGGCTATGCCTGGTTAGTACTTGGATGGGAAACCGCCTGGGAATACCAGGTGCTGAAAGCTTTTTGGAAATTTTTCAAATTTTTTTACTTTTTGGAATTTTTTCACTAATTGTATAATAATCGTGCAAAAAAAAAAAAAAAAAAAAAGAGTCAATGCCCGATGTCTGAATCTTAGCATGTTTGGTTCTGGTTACTACTTGGATGGGAGACCGCCTGGGATTGCCAGGTGCTGTAAGCTTTTGGGTTTTCGTCCCTATTTATATAATGTACTGGAGATTACAGTGGCTGATCTTTAATTAGCCCTCTCTTTGCAGCAGCTTTCGCTTACGGCCATACCAACCTGGCTATGCCCGATCTCGTCTGATCTCGGAAGCTAAGCAGGTTTGGGCCTGGTTAGTACTTGGATGGGAGACCGTCTGGGAATACCAGGTGCTGTAAGCTTTTGGGTTTTATTCCGAACTTATATAATGAACTGGAGATTAGAGTGTCTGATCTTTAAATAGCCCTCTCTTTGCAGCAGCTTTCGCTTACGGCCATACCAACCTGGCTATGCCTGATCTCGTCTGATCTCGGAAGCTAAGCAGGTTTGGGCTTGGTTAGTACTTGGATGTGAGACCGCCTGGGAATACCAGGTGCTGTAAGCTTTTTGGAAAATTTTCATTAGTTATGTAATAATCTTGAAAAAAAAAAAAAAGAGTCAATGCCAGATCTCTGAATCTTAGAATGTTTGGTTCTGGTTATTACTTGGATGGGAGACTGCCTGAGAATAATACCAGGTGCTGTAAGCTTTTGGGTTTTCTTCCCTACTTATATATTGAACTGGAGATTAGAGTGGCTGATCTTTAAATAGCCCTCTCTCTGCAGCAGCCTTCGCTTACGGCCATACCTGGCTATGCCTGGTTAGTACTTGGATGGGAAACCGCCTGGGAATACCAGGTGCTGAAAGCTTTTTGGAAATTTTTCAATTTTTTTTACTTTTTGGAATTTTTTCACTAATTGTATAATAATCGTGCAAAAAAAAAAAAAAAAAAAAAAAGAGTCAATGCCCGATGTCTGAATCTTAGCATGTTTGGTTCTGGTTACTACTTGGATGGGAGACCGCCTGGGATTGCCAGGTGCTGTAAGCTTTAGGGTTTTCGTCCCTATTTATATAATGTACTGGAGATTACAGTGGCTGATCTTTAATTAGCCCTCTCTTTGCAGCAGCTTTCGCTTATGGCCATACCAACCTGGCTATGCCCGATCTCGTCTGATCTCGGAAGCTAAGCAGGTTTGGGCCTGGTTAGTACTTGGATGGGAGACCGCCTCGGAATACCAGGTGCTGTAAGCTTTTGGGTTTTATTCCGAACTTATATAATGAACTGGAGATTAGAGTGTCTGATCTTTAAATAGCCCTCTCTTTGCAGCAGCTTTCGCTTACGGCCATACCAACCTGGCTATGCCCGATCTCGTCTGATCTCGGAAGCTAAGCAGGTTTGGGCCTGGTTAGTACTTGGATGGGAGACCGCCTGGGAATACCAGGTGCTGTAAGCTTTTGGGTTTTATTCCGAACTTATATAATGAACTGGAGATTAGAGTGTCTGATCTTTAAATAGCCCTCTCTTTGCAGCAGCTTTCGCTTACGGCCATACCAACCTGGCTATGCCTGATCTCGTCTGATCTCGGAAGCTAAGCAGGTTTGGGCTTGGTTAGTACTTGGATGAGAGACCGCCTGGGAATACCAGGTGCTGTAAGCTTTTTGGAAAATTTTCATTAGTTATGTAATAATCTTGAAAAAAAAAAAGAGTCAATGCCAGATCTCTGAATCTTAGAATGTTTGGTTCTGGTTATTACTTGGATGGGAGACTGCCTGAGAATAATACCAGGTGCTGTAAGCTTTTGGGTTTTCTTCCCTACTTATATATTGAACTGGAGATTAGAGTGGCTGATCTTTAAATAGCCCTCTCTCTGCAGCAGCCTTCGCTTACGGCCATACCTGGCTATGCCTGGTTAGTACTTGGATGGGAAACCGCCTGGGAATACCAGGTGCTGAAAGCTGTTTGGAAATTTTTCAAATTTTTTTACTTTTTGGAATTTTTTCACTAATTATATAATAATCGTGCAAAAAAAAAAAAAAAAAAAAAAAAAAAAGAGTCAATGCCCGATGTCTAAATCTTAGCATGTTTGGTTCTGGTTACTACTTGGATGGGAGACCGCCTGGGATTGCCAGGTGCTGTAAGCTTTTGGGTTTTCGTCCCTATTTATATAATGTACTGGAGATTACAGTGGCTGATCTTTAATTAGCCCTCTCTTTGCAGCAGCTTTCGCTTACGGCCGTACCAACCTGGCTATGCCGATCTCGTCTGATCTCGGAAGCTAAGCAGGTTTGGGCCTGGTTAGTACTTGGATGGGAGACCGCCTCGGAATACCAGGTGCTGTAAGCTTTTGGGTTTTATTCCGAACTTATATAATGAACTGGAGATTAGAGTGTCTGATCTTTAAATAGCCCTCTCTTTGCAGCAGCTTTCGCTTACGGCCATACCAACCTGGCTATGCCTGATCTCGTCTGATCTCGGAAGCTAAGCAGGTTTGGGCTTGGTTAGTACTTGGATGGGAGACCGCCTGGGAATACCAGGTGCTGTAAGCATTTTGGAAAATTTTCATTAGTTATGTAATAATCTTGAAAAAAAAAAAAGAGTCAATGCCAGATCTCTGAATCTTAGAATGTTTGGTTCTGGTTATTACTTGGATGGGAGACTGCCTGAGAATAATACCAGGTGCTGTAAGCTTTTGGGTTTTCTTCCCTACTTATATATTGAACTGGAGATTAGAGTGTCTGATCTTTAAATAGCCCTCTCTCTGCAGCAGCCTTCGCTTACGGCCATACCTGGCTATGCCTGGTTAGTACTTGGATGGGAGACCGCCTCGGAATACCAGGTGCTGTAAGCTTTTGGGTTTTATTCCGAACTTATATAATGAACTGGAGATTAGAGTGTCTGATCTTTAAATAGCCCTCTCTTTGCAGCAGCTTTCGCTTACGGCCATACCAACCTGGCTATGCCCGATCTCGTCTGATCTCGGAAGCTAAGCAGGTTTGGGCCTGGTTAGTACTTGGATGGGAGACCGCCTGGGAATACCAGGTGCTGTAAGCTTTTGGGTTTTATTCCGAACTTATATAATGAACTGGAGATTAGAGTGTCTGATCTTTAAATAGCCCTCTCTTTGCAGCAGCTTTCGCTTACGGCCATACCAACCTGGCTATGCCTGATCTCGTCTGATCTCGGAAGCTAAGCAGGTTTGGGCTTGGTTAGTACTTGGATGTGAGACCGCCTGGGAATACCAGGTGCTGTAAGCTTTTTGGAAAATTTTCATTAGTTATGTAATAATCTTGAAAAAAAAAAAAAAGAGTCAATGCCAGATCTCTGAATCTTAGAATGTTTGGTTCTGGTTATTACTTGGATGGGAGACTGCCTGAGAATAATACCAGGTGCTGTAAGCTTTTGGGTTTTCTTCCCTACTTATATATTGAACTGGAGATTAGAGTGTCTGATCTTTAAATAGCCCTCTCTCTGCAGCAGCCTTCGCTTACGGCCATACCTGGCTATGCCTGGTTAGTACTTGGATGGGAAACCGCCTGGGAATACCAGGTGCTGAAAGCTTTTTGGAAATTTTTCACATTTTTTTACTTTTTGGAATTTTTTCACTAATTATATAATAATCGTGCAAAAAAAAAAAAAAAAAAAAAAAAAAGAGTCAATGCCCGATGTCTAAATCTTAGCATGTTTGGTTCTGGTTACTACTTGGATGGGAGACCGCCTGGGATTGCCAGGTGCTGTAAGCTTTTGGGTTTTCGTCCCTATTTATATAATGTACTGGAGATTACAGTGGCTGATCTTTAATTAGCCCTCTCTTTGCAGCAGCTTTCGCTTACGGCCGTACCAACCTGGCTATGCCGATCTCGTCTGATCTCGGAAGCTAAGCAGGTTTGGGCCTGGTTAGTACTTGGATGGGAGACCGCCTCGGAATACCAGGTGCTGTAAGCTTTTGGGTTTTATTCCGAACTTATATAATGAACTGGAGATTAGAGTGTCTGATCTTTAAATAGCCCTCTCTTTGCAGCAGCTTTCGCTTACGGCCATACCAACCTGGCTATGCCTGATCTCGTCTGATCTCGGAAGCTAAGCAGGTTTGGGCTTGGTTAGTACTTGGATGGGAGACCGCCTGGGAATACCAGGTGCTGTAAGCTTTTTGGAAAATTTTCATTAGTTATGTAATAATCTTGAAAAAAAAAAAAGAGTCAATGCCAGATCTCTGAATCTTAGAATGTTTGGTTCTGGTTATTACTTGGATGGGAGACTGCCTGAGAATAATACCAGGTGCTGTAAGCTTTTGGGTTTTCTTCCCTACTTATATATTGAACTGGAGATTAGAGTGTCTGATCTTTAAATAGCCCTCTCTCTGCAGCAGCCTTCGCTTACGGCCATACCTGGCTATGCCTGGTTAGTACTTGGATGGGAGACCGCCTCGGAATACCAGGTGCTGTAAGCTTTTGGGTTTTATTCCGAACTTATATAATGAACTGGAGATTAGAGTGTCTGATCTTTAAATAGCCCTCTCTTTGCAGCAGCTTTCGCTTACGGCCATACCAACCTGGCTATGCCCGATCTCGTCTGATCTCGGAAGCTAAGCAGGTTTGGGCCTGGTTAGTACTTGGATGGGAGACCGCCTGGGAATACCAGGTGCTGTAAGCTTTTGGGTTTTATTCCGAACTTATATAATGAACTGGAGATTAGAGTGTCTGATCTTTAAATAGCCCTCTCTTTGCAGCAGCTTTCGCTTACGGCCATACCAACCTGGCTATGCCTGATCTCGTCTGATCTCGGAAGCTAAGCAGGTTTGGGCTTGGTTAGTACTTGGATGTGAGACCGCCTGGGAATACCAGGTGCTGTAAGCTTTTTGGAAAATTTTCATTAGTTATGTAATAATCTTGAAAAAAAAAAAAAAGAGTCAATGCCAGATCTCTGAATCTTAGAATGTTTGGTTCTGGTTATTACTTGGATGGGAGACTGCCTGAGAATACCAGGTGCTGAAAGCTTTTTGGAAATTTCTCAAATTTTTTTACTTTTTGGAATTTTTTCACTAATTATATAATAATCGTGCAAAAAAAAAAAAAAAGAGTCAGTGCCCGATGTCTGAATCTTAGCATGTTTGGTTCTGGTTACTACTTGGATGGGAGACCGCCTGGGATTGCCAGGTGCTGTAAGCTTTAGGGTTTTCGTCCCTATTTATATAATGTACTGGAGATTACAGTGGCTGATCTTTAATTAGCCCTCTCTTTGCAGCAGCTTTCGCTTATTGCCATACCAACCTGGCTATGCCCGATCTCGTCTGATCTCGGAAGCTAAGCAGGTTTGGGCCTGGTTAGTACTTGGATGGGAGACCGCCTGGGAATACCAGGTGCTGTAAGCTTTTGGGTTTTATTCCGAACTTATATAATGAACTGGAGATTAGAGTGTCTGATCTTTAAATAGCCCTCTCTTTGCAGCAGCTTTCGCTTACGGCCATACCAACCTGGCTATGCCTGATCTCGTCTGATCTCGGAAGCTAAGCAGGTTTGGGCTTGGTTAGTACTTGGATGGGAGACCGCCTGGGAATACCAGGTGCTGTAAGCTTTTTGGAAAATTTTCATTAGTTATGTAATAATCTTGAAAAAAAAAAAAGAGTCAATGCCAGATCTCTGATTCTTAGAATGTTTGGTTCTGGTTATTACTTGGATGGGAGACTGCCTGAGAATAATACCAGGTGCTGTAAGCTTTTGGGTTTTCTTCCCTACTTATATATTGAACTGGAGATTAGAGTGGCTGATCTTTAAATAGCCCTCTCTCTGCAGCAGCCTTCGCTTACGGCCATACCTGGCTATGCCTGGTTAGTACTTGGATGGGAAACCGCCTGGGAATACCAGGTGCTGAAAGCTTTTTGGAAATTTTTCAAATTTTTTTACTTTTTGGAATTTTTTCACTAATTGTATAATAATCGTGCAAAAAAAAAAAAAAAAAAAAGAGTCAATGCCCGATGTCTGAATCTTAGCATGTTTGGTTCTGGTTACTACTTGGATGGGAGACCGCCTGGGATTGCCAGGTGCTGTAAGCTTTTGGGTTTTCGTCCCTATTTATATAATGTACTGGAGATTACAGTGGCTGATCTTTAATTAGCCCTCTCTTTGCAGCAGCTTTCGCTTACGGCCATACCAACCTGGCTATGCCCGATCTTGTCTGATCTCGGAAGCTAAGCAGGTTTGGGCCTGGTTAGTACTTGGATGGGAGACCGCCTGGGAATACCAGGTGCTGTAAGCTTTTGGGTTTTATTCCGAACTTATATAATGAACTGGAGATTAGAGTGTCTGATCTTTAAATAGCCCTCTCTTTGCAGCAGCTTTCGCTTACGGCCATACCAACCTGGCTATGCCTGATCTCGTCTGATCTCGGAAGCTAAGCAGGTTTGGGCTTGGTTAGTACTTGGATGTGAGACCGCCTGGGAATACCAGGTGCTGTAAGCTTTTTGGAAAATTTTCATTAGTTATGTAATAATCTTGAAAAAAAAAAAAAAGAGTCAATGCCAGATCTCTGAATCTTAGAATGTTTGGTTCTGGTTATTACTTGGATGGGAGACTGCCTGAGAATAATACCAGGTGCTGTAAGCTTTTGGGTTTTCTTCCCTACTTATATATTGAACTGGAGATTAGAGTGGCTGATCTTTAAATAGCCCTCTCTCTGCAGCAGCCTTCGCTTACGGCCATACCTGGCTATGCCTGGTTAGTACTTGGATGGGAAACCGCCTGGGAATACCAGGTGCTGAAAGCTTTTTGGAAATTTTTCAATTTTTTTTACTTTTTGGAATTTTTTCACTAATTGTATAATAATCGTGCAAAAAAAAAAAAAAAAAAAAAAGAGTCAATGCCCGATGTCTGAATCTTAGCATGTTTGGTTCTGGTTACTACTTGGATGGGAGACCGCCTGGGATTGCCAGGTGCTGTAAGCTTTAGGGTTTTCGTCCCTATTTATATAATGTACTGGAGATTACAGTGGCTGATCTTTAATTAGCCCTCTCTTTGCAGCAGCTTTCGCTTATGGCCATACCAACCTGGCTATGCCCGATCTCGTCTGATCTCGGAAGCTAAGCAGGTTTGGGCCTGGTTAGTACTTGGATGGGAGACCGCCTCGGAATACCAGGTGCTGTAAGCTTTTGGGTTTTATTCCGAACTTATATAATGAACTGGAGATTAGAGTGTCTGATCTTTAAATAGCCCTCTCTTTGCAGCAGCTTTCGCTTACGGCCATACCAACCTGGCTATGCCCGATCTCGTCTGATCTCGGAAGCTAAGCAGGTTTGGGCCTGGTTAGTACTTGGATGGGAGACCGCCTGGGAATACCAGGTGCTGTAAGCTTTTGGGTTTTATTCCGAACTTATATAATGAACTGGAGATTAGAGTGTCTGATCTTTAAATAGCCCTCTCTTTGCAGCAGCTTTCGCTTACGGCCATACCAACCTGGCTATGCCTGATCTCGTCTGATCTCGGAAGCTAAGCAGGTTTGGGCTTGGTTAGTACTTGGATGAGAGACCGCCTGGGAATACCAGGTGCTGTAAGCTTTTTGGAAAATTTTCATTAGTTATGTAATAATCTTGAAAAAAAAAAAGAGTCAATGCCAGATCTCTGAATCTTAGAATGTTTGGTTCTGGTTATTACTTGGATGGGAGACTGCCTGAGAATAATACCAGGTGCTGTAAGCTTTTGGGTTTTCTTCCCTACTTATATATTGAACTGGAGATTAGAGTGGCTGATCTTTAAATAGCCCTCTCTCTGCAGCAGCCTTCGCTTACGGCCATACCTGGCTATGCCTGGTTAGTACTTGGATGGGAAACCGCCTGGGAATACCAGGTGCTGAAAGCTGTTTGGAAATTTTTCAAATTTTTTTACTTTTTGGAATTTTTTCACTAATTATATAATAATCGTGCAAAAAAAAAAAAAAAAAAAAAAAAAAAAGAGTCAATGCCCGATGTCTGAATCTTAGCATGTTTGGTTCTGGTTACTACTTGGATGGGAGACCGCCTGGGATTGCCAGGTGCTGTAAGCTTTAGGGTTTTCGTCCCTATTTATATAATGTACTGGAGATTACAGTGGCTGATCTTTAATTAGCCCTCTCTTTGCAGCAGCTTTTGCTTACGGCCATACCAACCTGGCTATGCCCGATCTCGTCTGATCTCGGAAGCTAAGCAGGTTTGGGCCTGGTTAGTACTTGGATGGGAGACCGCCTGGGAATACCAGGTGCTGTAAGCTTTTTGGAAAATTTTCATTAGTTATGTAATAATCTTGAAAAAAAAAAAAAGAGTCAATGCCAGATCTCTGAATCTTAGAATGTTTGGTTCTGGTTATTACTTGGATGGGAGACTGCCTGAGAATAATACCAGGTGCTGTAAGCTTTTGGGTTTTCTTCCCTACTTATATATTGAACTGGAGATTAGAGTGTCTGATCTTTAAATAGCCCTCTCTCTGCAGCAGCCTTCGCTTACGGCCATACCTGGCTATGCCTGGTTAGTATTTGGATGGGAAACCGCCTGGGAATACCAGGTGCTGAAAGCTTTTTGGAAATTTTTCACATTTTTTTACTTTTTGGAATTTTTTCACTAATTATATAATAATCGTGCAAAAAAAAAAAAAAAAAAAAAAAAAGAGTCAATGCCCGATGTCTAAATCTTAGCATGTTTGGTTCTGGTTACTACTTGGATGGGAGACCGCCTGGGATTGCCAGGTGCTGTAAGCTTTTGGGTTTTCGTCCCTATTTATATAATGTACTGGAGATTACAGTGGCTGATCTTTAATTAGCCCTCTCTTTGCAGCAGCTTTCGCTTACGGCCGTACCAACCTGGCTATGCCGATCTCGTCTGATCTCGGAAGCTAAGCAGGTTTGGGCCTGGTTAGTACTTGGATGGGAGACCGCCTCGGAATACCAGGTGCTGTAAGCTTTTGGGTTTTATTCCGAACTTATATAATGAACTGGAGATTAGAGTGTCTGATCTTTAAATAGCCCTCTCTTTGCAGCAGCTTTCGCTTACGGCCATACCAACCTGGCTATGCCTGATCTCGTCTGATCTCGGAAGCTAAGCAGGTTTGGGCTTGGTTAGTACTTGGATGGGAGACCGCCTGGGAATACCAGGTGCTGTAAGCTTTTTGGAAAATTTTCATTAGTTATGTAATAATCTTGAAAAAAAAAAAAGAGTCAATGCCAGATCTCTGAATCTTAGAATGTTTGGTTCTGGTTATTACTTGGATGGGAGACTGCCTGAGAATAATACCAGGTGCTGTAAGCTTTTGGGTTTTCTTCCCTACTTATATATTGAACTGGAGATTAGAGTGTCTGATCTTTAAATAGCCCTCTCTCTGCAGCAGCCTTCGCTTACGGCCATACCTGGCTATGCCTGGTTAGTACTTGGATGGGAGACCGCCTCGGAATACCAGGTGCTGTAAGCTTTTGGGTTTTATTCCGAACTTATATAATGAACTGGAGATTAGAGTGTCTGATCTTTAAATAGCCCTCTCTTTGCAGCAGCTTTCGCTTACGGCCATACCAACCTGGCTATGCCCGATCTCGTCTGATCTCGGAAGCTAAGCAGGTTTGGGCCTGGTTAGTACTTGGATGGGAGACCGCCTGGGAATACCAGGTGCTGTAAGCTTTTGGGTTTTATTCCGAACTTATATAATGAACTGGAGATTAGAGTGTCTGATCTTTAAATAGCCCTCTCTTTGCAGCAGCTTTCGCTTACGGCCATACCAACCTGGCTATGCCTGATCTCGTCTGATCTCGGAAGCTAAGCAGGTTTGGGCTTGGTTAGTACTTGGATGGGAGACCGCCTGGGAATACCAGGTGCTGTAAGCTTTTTGGAAAATTTTCATTAGTTATGTAATAATCTTGAAAAAAAAAAAGAGTCAATGCCAGATCTCTGAATCTTAGAATGTTTGGTTCTGGTTATTACTTGGATGGGAGACTGCCTGAGAATAATACCAGGTGCTGTAAGCTTTTGGGTTTTCTTCCCTACTTATATATTGAACTGGAGATTAGAGTGGCTGATCTTAAAATAGCCCTCTCTCTGCAGCAGCCTTCGCTTACGGCCATACCTGGCTATGCCTGTTTAGTACTTGGATGGGAAACCGCCTGGGAATACCAGGTGCTGAAAGCTTTTTGGAAATTTTTCAAATTTTTTTACTTTTTGGAATTTTTTCACTAATTATATAATAATCGTGCAAAAAAAAAAAAAAAAAAAAAAGAGTCAATGCCCGATGTCTGAATCTTAGCATGTTTGGTTCTGGTTACTACTTGGATGGGAGACCGCCTGGGATTGCCAGGTGCTGTAAGCTTTAGGGTTTTCGTCCCTATTTATATAATGTACTGGAGATTACAGTGGCTGATCTTTAATTAGCCCTCTCTTTGCAGCAGCTTTCGCTTACGGCCATACCAACCTGGCTATGCCCGATCTCGTCTGATCTCGGAAGCTAAGCAGGTTTGGGCCTGGTTAGTACTTGGATGGGAGACCGCCTGGGAATACCAGGTGCTGTAAGCTTTTGGGTTTTATTCCGAACTTATATAATGAACTGGAGATTAGAGTGTCTGATCTTTAAATAGCCCTCTCTTTGCAGCAGCTTTCGCTTACGGCCATACCAACCTGGCTATGCCTGATCTCGTCTGATCTCGGAAGCTAAGCAGGTTTGGGCTTGGTTAGTACTTGGATGAGAGACCGCCTGGGAATACCAGGTGCTGTAAGCTTTTGGGTTTTATTCCGAACTTATATAATGAACTGGAGATTAGAGTGTCTGATCTTTAAATAGCCCTCTCTTTGCAGCAGCTTTCGCTTACGGCCATACCAACCTGGCTATGCCTGATCTCGTCTAATCTCGGAAGCTAAGCAGGTTTGGGCTTGGTTAGTACTTGGATGGGAGACCGCCTGGGAATACCAGGTGCTGTAAGGTTTTTGGAAAATTTTCATTAGTTATGTAATAATCTTGAAAAAAAAAAAAAGAGTCAATGCCAGATCTCTGAATCTTAGAATGTTTGGTTCTGGTTATTACTTGGATGGGAGACTGCCTGAGAATAATACCAGGTGCTGTAAGCTTTTGGGTTTTCTTCCCTACTTATATATTGAACTGGAGATTAGAGTGTCTGATCTTTAAATAGCCCTCTCTCTGCAGCAGCCTTCGCTTACGGCCATACCTGGCTATGCCTGGTTAGTACTTGGATGGGAAACCGCCTGGGAATACCAGGTGCTGAAAGCTTTTTGGAAATTTTTCACATTTTTTTACTTTTTGGAATTTTTTCACTAATTATATAATAATCGTGCAAAAAAAAAAAAAAAAAAAAAAAAAGAGTCAATGCCCGATGTCTAAATCTTAGCATGTTTGGTTCTGGTTACTACTTGGATGGGAGACCGCCTGGGATTGCCAGGTGCTGTAAGCTTTTGGGTTTTCGTCCCTATTTATATAATGTACTGGAGATTACAGTGGCTGATCTTTAATTAGCCCTCTCTTTGCAGCAGCTTTCGCTTACGGCCGTACCAACCTGGCTATGCCGATCTCGTCTGATCTCGGAAGCTAAGCAGGTTTGGGCCTGGTTAGTACTTGGATGGGAGACCGCCTCGGAATACCAGGTGCTGTAAGCTTTTGGGTTTTATTCCGAACTTATATAATGAACTGGAGATTAGAGTGTCTGATCTTTAAATAGCCCTCTCTTTGCAGCAGCTTTCGCTTACGGCCATACCAACCTGGCTATGCCTGATCTCGTCTGATCTCGGAAGCTAAGCAGGTTTGGGCTTGGTTAGTACTTGGATGGGAGACCGCCTGGGAATACCAGGTGCTGTAAGCTTTTTGGAAAATTTTCATTAGTTATGTAATAATCTTGAAAAAAAAAAAAGAGTCAATGCCAGATCTCTGAATCTTAGAATGTTTGGTTCTGGTTATTACTTGGATGGGAGACTGCCTGAGAATAATACCAGGTGCTGTAAGCTTTTGGGTTTTCTTCCCTACTTATATATTGAACTGGAGATTAGAATGTCTGATCTTTAAATAGCCCTCTCTCTGCAGCAGCCTTCGCTTACGGCCATACCTGGCTATGCCTGGTTAGTACTTGGATGGGAGACCGCCTCGGAATACCAGGTGCTGTAAGCTTTTGGGTTTTATTCCGAACTTATATAATGAACTGGAGATTAGAGTGTCTGATCTTTAAATAGCCCTCTCTTTGCAGCAGCTTTCGCTTACGGCCATACCAACCTGGCTATGCCCGATCTCGTCTGATCTCGGAAGCTAAGCAGGTTTGGGCCTGGTTAGTACTTGGATGGGAGACCGCCTGGGAATACCAGGTGCTGTAAGCTTTTGGGTTTTATTCCGAACTTATATAATGAACTGGAGATTAGAGTGTCTGATTTTTAAATAGCCCTCTCTTTGCAGCAGCTTTCGCTTACGGCCATACCAACCTGGCTATGCCTGATCTCGTCTGATCTCGGAAGCTAAGCAGGTTTGGGCTTGGTTAGTACTTGGATGTGAGACTGCCTGGGAATACCAGGTGCTGTAAGCTTTTTGGAAAATTTTCATTAGTTATGTAATAATCTTGAAAAAAAAAAAAAAGAGTCAATGCCAGATCTCTGAATCTTAGAATGTTTGGTTCTGGTTATTACTTGGATGGGAGACTGCCTGAGAATAATACCAGGTGCTGTAAGCTTTTGGGTTTTCTTCCCTACTTATATATTGAACTGGAGATTAGAGTGGCTGATCTTTAAATAGCCCTCTCTCTGCAGCAGCCTTCGCTTACGGCCATACCTGGCTATGCCTGGTTAGTACTTGGATGGGAAACCGCCTGGGAATACCAGGTGCTGAAAGCTTTTTGGAAATTTCTCAAATTTTTTTACTTTTTGGAATTTTTTCACTAATTATATAATAATCGTGCAAAAAAAAAAAAAAAAAAAAAAAAGAGTCAATGCCAGATGTCTGAATCTTAGCATGTTTGGTTCTGGTTACTACTTGGATGGGAGACCGCCTGGGATTGCCAGGTGCTGTAAGCTTTAGGGTTTTCGTCCCTATTTATATAATGTACTGGAGATTACAGTGGCTGATCTTTAATTAGCCCTCTCTTTGCAGCAGCTTTCGCTTACGGCCATACCAACCTGGCTATGCCCGATCTCGTCTGATCTCGGAAGCTAAGCAGGTTTGGGCCTGGTTAGTACTTGGATGGGAGACCGCCTGGGAATACCAGGTGCTGTAAGCTTTTGGGTTTTATTCCGAACTTATATAATGAACTGGAGATTAGAGTGTCTGATCTTTAAATAGCCCTCTCTTTGCAGCAGCTTTCGCTTACGGCCATACCAACCTGGCTATGCCTGATCTCGTCTGATCTCGGAAGCTAAGCAGGTTTGGGCTTGGTTAGTACTTGGATGGGAGACCGCCTGGGAATACCAGGTGCTGTAAGCTTTTTGGAAAATTTTCATTAGTTATGTAATAATCTTGAAAAAAAAAAAAAGAGTCAATGCCAGATCTCTGAATCTTAGAATGTTTGGTTCTGGTTATTACTTGGATGGGAGACTGCCTGAGAATAATACCAGGTGCTGTAAGCTTTTGGGTTTTCTTCCCTACTTATATATTGAACTGGAGATTAGAGTGGCTGATCTTTAAATAGCCCTCTCTCTGCAGCAGCCTTCGCTTACGGCCATACCTGGCTATGCCTGGTTAGTACTTGGATGGGAAACCGCCTGGGAATACCAGGTGCTGAAAGCTTTTTGGAAATTTTTCAAATTTTTTTACTTTTTGGAATTTTTTCACTAATTGTATAATAATCGTGCAAAAAAAAAAAAAAAAAAAAAAGAGTCAATGCCCGATGTCTGAATCTTAGCATGTTTGGTTCTGGTTACTACTTGGATGGGAGACCGCCTGGGATTGCCAGGTGCTGTAAGCTTTTGGGTTTTTGTCCCTATTTATATAATGTACTGGAGATTACAGTGGCTGATCTTTAATTAGCCCTCTCTTTAAAGCAGCTTTCGCTTACGGCCATACCAACCTGGCTATGCCCGATCTCGTCTGATCTCGGAAGCTAAGCAGGTTTGGGCCTGGTTAGTACTTGGATGGGAGACCGCCTGGGAATACCAGGTGCTGTAAGCTTTTGGGTTTTATTCCGAACTTATATAATGAACTGGAGATTAGAGTGTCTGATCTTCAAATAGCCCTCTCTTTGCAGCAGCTTTCGCTTACGGCCATACCAACCTGGCTATGCCTGATCTCGTCTGATCTCGGAAGCTAAGCAGGTTTGGGCTTGGTTAGTACTTGGATGTGAGACCGCCTGGGAATACCAGGTGCTGTAAGCTTTTTGGAAAATTTTCATTAGTTATGTAATAATCTTGAAAAAAAAAAAAAGAGTCAATGCCAGATCTCTGAATCTTAGAATGTTTGGTTCTGGTTATTACTTGGATGGGAGACTGCCTGAGAATAATACCAGGTGCTGTAAGCTTTTGGGTTTTCTTCCCTACTTATATATTGAACTGGAGATTAGAGTGGCTGATCTTTAAATAGCCCTCTCTCTGCAGCAGCCTTCGCTTACGGCCATACCTGGCTATGCCTGGTTAGTACTTGGATGGGAAACCGCCTGGGAATACCAGGTGCTGAAAGCTTTTTGGAAATTTCTCAAATTTTTTTACTTTTTGGAATTTTTTCACTAATTATATAATAATCGTGCAAAAAAAAAAAAAAAAAAAAAAGTCAATGCCCGATGTCTGAATCTTAGCATGTTTGGTTCTGGTTACTACTTGGATGGGAGACCGCCTGGGATTGCCAGGTGCTGTAAGCTTTAGGGTTTTCGTCCCTATTTATATAATGTACTGGAGATTACAGTGGCTGATCTTTAATTAGCCCTCTCTTTGCAGCAGCTTTCGCTTACGGCCATACCAACCTGGCTATGCCCGATCTCGTCTGATCTCGGAAGCTAAGCAGGTTTGGGCCTGGTTAGTACTTGGATGGGAGACCGCCTGGGAATACCAGGTGCTGTAAGCTTTTGGGTTTTATTCCGAACTTATATAATGAACTGGAGATTAGAGTGTCTGATCTTTAAATAGCCCTCTCTTTGCAGCAGCTTTCGCTTACGGCCATACCAACCTGGCTATGCCTGATCTCGTCTGATCTCGGAAGCTAAGCAGGTTTGGGCTTGGTTAGTACTTGGATGGGAGACCGCCTGGGAATACCAGGTGCTGTAAGCTTTTTGGAAAATTTTCATTAGTTATGTAATAATCTTGAAAAAAAAAAAAGAGTCAATGCCAGATCTCTGAATCTTAGAATGTTTGGTTCTGGTTATTACTTGGATGGGAGACTGTCTGAGAATAATACCAGGTGCTGTAAGCTTTTGGGTTTTCTTCCCTACTTATATATTGAACTGGAGATTAGAGTGGCTGATCTTTAAATAGCCCTCTCTCTGCAGCAGCCTTCGCTTACGGCCATACCTGGCTATGCCTGGTTAGTACTTGGATGGGAAACCGCCTGGGAATACCAGGTGCTGAAAGCTTTTTGGAAATTTTTCAATTTTTTTTACTTTTTGGAATTTTTTCACTAATTGTATAATAATCGTGCAAAAAAAAAAAAAAAAAAAGAGTCAATGCCCGATGTCTGAATCTTAGCATGTTTGGTTCTGGTTACTACTTGGATGGGAGACCGCCTGGGATTGCCAGGTGCTGTAAGCTTTTGGGTTTTCGTCCCTATTTATATAATGTACTGGAGATTACAGTGGCTGATCTTTAATTAGCCCTCTCTTTGCAGCAGCTTTCGCTTACGGCCATACCAACCTGGCTATGCCCGATCTCGTCTGATCTCGGAAGCTAAGCAGGTTTGGGCCTGGTTAGTACTTGGATGGGAGACCGCCTGGGAATACCAGGTGCTGTAAGCTTTTGGGTTTTATTCCGAACTTATATAATGAACTGGAGATTAGAGTGTCTGATCTTTAAATAGCCCTCTCTTTGCAGCAGCTTTCGCTTACGGCCATACCAACCTGGCTATGCCTGATCTCGTCTGATCTCGGAAGCTAAGCAGGTTTGGGCTTGGTTAGTACTTGGATGTGAGACCGCCTGGGAATACCAGGTGCTGTAAGCTTTTTGGAAAATTTTCATTAGTTATGTAATAATCTTGAAAAAAAAAAAAAAAAAGTCAATGCCAGATCTCTGAATCTTAGAATGTTTGGTTCTGGTTATTACTTGGATGGGAGACTGCCTGAGAATAATACCAGGTGCTGTAAGCTTTTGGGTTTTCTTCCCTACTTATATATTGAACTGGAGATTAGAGTGGCTGATCTTTAAATAGCCCTCTCTCTGCAGCAGCCTTCGCTTACGGCCATACCTGGCTATGCCTGTTTAGTACTTGGATGGGAAACCGCCTGGGAATACCAGGTGCTGAAAGCTTTTTGGAAATTTTTCAAATTTTTTTACTTTTTGGAATATTTTCACTAATTATATAATAATCGTGCAAAAAAAAAAAAAAAAAAAAAAGAGTCAATGCCCGATGTCTGAATCTTAGCATGTTTGGTTCTGGTTACTACTTGGATGGGAGACCGCCTGGGATTGCCAGGTGCTGTAAGCTTTAGGGTTTTCGTCCCTATTTATATAATGTACTGGAGATTACAGTGGCTGATCTTTAATTAGCCCTCTCTTTGCAGCAGCTTTCGCTTACGGCCATACCAACCTGGCTATGCCCGATCTCGTCTGATCTCGGAAGCTAAGCAGGTTTGGGCCTGGTTAGTACTTGGATGGGAGACCGCCTGGGAATACCAGGTGCTGTAAGCTCTTTGGAAAATTTTCATTAGTTATGTAATAATCTTGAAAAAAAAAAAAGAGTCAATGCCAGATCTCTGAATCTTAGAATGTTTGGTTCTGGTTATTACTTGGATGGGAGACTGCCTGAGAATAATACCAGGTGCTGTAAGCTTTTGGGTTTTCTTCCCTACTTATATATTGAACTGGAGATTAGAGTGGCTGATCTTTAAATAGCCCTCTCTCTGCAGCAGCCTTCGCTTACGGCCATACCTGGCTATGCCTGTTTAGTACTTGGATGGGAAACCGCCTGGGAATACCAGGTGCTGAAAGCTTTTTGGAAATTTTTCAAATTTTTTTACTTTTTGGAATTTTTTCACTAATTATATAATAATCGTGCAAAAAAAAGAGTCAATGCCCGATGTCTGAATCTTAGCATGTTTGGTTCTGGTTACTACTTGGATGGGAGACCGCCTGGGATTGCCAGGTGCTGTAAGCTTTAGGGTTTTCGTCCCTATTTATATAATGTACTGGAGATTACAGTGGCTGATCTTTAATTAGCCCTCTCTTTGCAGCAGCTTTCGCTTACGGCCATACCAACCTGGCTATGCCTGATCTCGTCTGATCTCGGAAGCTAAGCAGGTTTGGGCCTGGTTAGTACTTGGATGGGAGACCGCCTGGGAATACCAGGTGCTGTAAGCTTTTGGGTTTTATTCCGAACTTATATAATGAACTGGAGATTAGAGTGTCTGATCTTTAAATAGCCCTCTCTTTGCAGCAGCTTTCGCTTACGGCCATACCAACCTGGCTATGCCTGATCTCGTCTGATCTTGGAAGCTAAGCAGGTTTGGGCTTAGTTAGTACTTGGATGGGAGACCGCCTGGGAATACCAGGTGCTGTAAGCTTTTTGGAAAATTTTCATTAGTTATGTAATAATCTTGAAAAAAAAAAAAAGAGTCAATGCCAGATCTCTGAATCTTAGAATGTTTGGTTCTGGTTATTACTTGGATGGGAGACTGCCTGAGAATAATACCAGGTGCTGTAAGCTTTTGGGTTTTCTTCCCTACTTATATATTGAACTGGAGATTAGAGTGGCTGATCTTTAAATAGCCCTCTCTCTGCAGCAGCCTTCGCTTACGGCCATACTTGGCTATGCCTGTTTAGTACTTGGATGGGAAACCGCCTGGGAATACCAGGTGCTGAAAGCTTTTTGGAAATTTTTCAAATTTTTTTACTTTTTGGAATTTTTTCACTAATTATATAATAATCGTGCAAAAAAAAAAAAAAAAAAAAAAAAAGAGTCAAAGCCCGATGTCTGAATCTTAGCATGTTTGGTTCTGGTTACTACTTGGATGGGAGACCGCCTGGGATTGCCAGGTGCTGTAAGCTTTAGGGTTTTCGTCCCTATTTATATAATGTACTGGAGATTACAGTGGCTGATCTTTAATTAGCCCTCTCTTTGCAGCAGCTTTCGCTTACGGCCATACCAACCTGGCTATGCCCGATCTCGTCTGATCTCGGAAGCTAAGCAGGTTTGGGCCTGGTTAGTACTTGGATGGGAGACCGCCTGGGAATACCAGGTGCTGTAAGCTTTTGGGTTTTATTCCGAACTTATATAATGAACTGGAGATTAGAGTGTCTGATCTTTAAATAGCCCTCTCTTTGCAGCAGCTTTCGCTTACGGCCATAACAACCTGGCTATGCCTGATCTCGTCTGATCTCGGAAGCTAAGCAGGTTTGGGCTTGGTTAGTACTTGGAAGGGAGACCGCCTGGGAATACCAGGTGCTGTAAGCTTTTTGGAAAATTTTCATTAGTTATGTAATAATCTTGAAAAAAAAGAGTCAATGCCAGATCTCTGAATCTTAGAATGTTTGGTTCTGGTTATTACTTGGATGGGAGACTGCCTGAGAATAATACCAGGTGCTGTAAGCTTTTGGGTTTTCTTCCCTACTTATATATTGAACTGGAGATTAGAGTGGCTGATCTTTAAATAGCCCTCTCTCTGCAGCAGCCTTCGCTTACGGCCATACCTGGCTATGCCTGTTTAGTACTTGGATGGGAAACCGCCTGGGAATACCAGGTGCTGAAAGCTTTTTGGAAATTTTTCAAATTTTTTTACTTTTTGGAATTTTTTCACTAATTATATAATAATCGTGCAAAAAAAAAAAAAAAAAAAAAAAAAAAGAAAAGAGTCAATGCCCGATGTCTGAATCTTAGCATGTTTGGTTCTGGTTACTACTTGGATGGGAGACCGCCTGGGATTGCCAGGTGCTGTAAGCTTTAGGGTTTTCGTCCCTATTTATATAATGTACTGGAGATTACAGTGGCTGATCTTTAATTAGCCCTCTCTTTGCAGCAGCTTTCGCTTACGGCCATACCAACCTGGCTATGCCCGATCTCGTCTGATCTCGGAAGCTAAGCAGGTTTGGGCCTGGTTAGTACTTGGATGGGAGACCGCCTGGGAATACCAGGTGCTGTAAGCTCTTTGGAAAATTTTCATTAGTTATGTAATAATCTTGAAAAAAAAAAAAGAGTCAATGCCAGATCTCTGAATCTTAGAATGTTTGGTTCTGGTTATTACTTGGATGGGAGACTGCCTGAGAATAATACCAGGTGCTGTAAGCTTTTGGGTTTTCTTCCCTACTTATATATTGAACTGGAGATTAGAGTGGCTGATCTTTAAATAGCCCTCTCTCTGCAGCAGCCTTCGCTTACGGCCATACCTGGCTATGCCTGTTTAGTACTTGGATGGGAAACCGCCTGGGAATACCAGGTGCTGAAAGCTTTTTGGAAATTTTTCAAATTTTTTTACTTTTTGGAATTTTTTCACTAATTATATAATAATCGTGCAAAAAAAAGAGTCAATGCCCGATGTCTGAATCTTAGCATGTTTGGTTCTGGTTACTACTTGGATGGGAGACCGCCTGGGATTGCCAGGTGCTGTAAGCTTTAGGGTTTTCGTCCCTATTTATATAATGTACTGGAGATTACAGTGGCTGATCTTTAATTAGCCCTCTCTTTGCAGCAGCTTTCGCTTACGGCCATACCAACCTGGCTATGCCTGATCTCGTCTGATCTCGGAAGCTAAGCAGGTTTGGGCCTGGTTAGTACTTGGATGGGAGACCGCCTGGGAATACCAGGTGCTGTAAGCTTTTGGGTTTTATTCCGAACTTATATAATGAACTGGAGATTAGAGTGTCTGATCTTTAAATAGCCCTCTCTTTGCAGCAGCTTTCGCTTACGGCCATACCAACCTGGCTATGCCTGATCTCGTCTGATCTTGGAAGCTAAGCAGGTTTGGGCTTAGTTAGTACTTGGATGGGAGACCGCCTGGGAATACCAGGTGCTGTAAGCTTTTTGGAAAATTTTCATTAGTTATGTAATAATCTTGAAAAAAAAAAAAAGAGTCAATGCCAGATCTCTGAATCTTAGAATGTTTGGTTCTGGTTATTACTTGGATGGGAGACTGCCTGAGAATAATACCAGGTGCTGTAAGCTTTTGGGTTTTCTTCCCTACTTATATATTGAACTGGAGATTAGAGTGGCTGATCTTTAAATAGCCCTCTCTCTGCAGCAGCCTTCGCTTACGGCCATACTTGGCTATGCCTGTTTAGTACTTGGATGGGAAACCGCCTGGGAATACCAGGTGCTGAAAGCTTTTTGGAAATTTTTCAAATTTTTTTACTTTTTGGAATTTTTTCACTAATTATATAATAATCGTGCAAAAAAAAAAAAAAAAAAAAAAAAAGAGTCAAAGCCCGATGTCTGAATCTTAGCATGTTTGGTTCTGGTTACTACTTGGATGGGAGACCGCCTGGGATTGCCAGGTGCTGTAAGCTTTAGGGTTTTCGTCCCTATTTATATAATGTACTGGAGATTACAGTGGCTGATCTTTAATTAGCCCTCTCTTTGCAGCAGCTTTCGCTTACGGCCATACCAACCTGGCTATGCCCGATCTCGTCTGATCTCGGAAGCTAAGCAGGTTTGGGCCTGGTTAGTACTTGGATGGGAGACCGCCTGGGAATACCAGGTGCTGTAAGCTTTTGGGTTTTATTCCGAACTTATATAATGAACTGGAGATTAGAGTGTCTGATCTTTAAATAGCCCTCTCTTTGCAGCAGCTTTCGCTTACGGCCATAACAACCTGGCTATGCCTGATCTCGTCTGATCTCGGAAGCTAAGCAGGTTTGGGCTTGGTTAGTACTTGGAAGGGAGACCGCCTGGGAATACCAGGTGCTGTAAGCTTTTTGGAAAATTTTCATTAGTTATGTAATAATCTTGAAAAAAAAGAGTCAATGCCAGATCTCTGAATCTTAGAATGTTTGGTTCTGGTTATTACTTGGATGGGAGACTGCCTGAGAATAATACCAGGTGCTGTAAGCTTTTGGGTTTTCTTCCCTACTTATATATTGAACTGGAGATTAGAGTGGCTGATCTTTAAATAGCCCTCTCTCTGCAGCAGCCTTCGCTTACGGCCATACCTGGCTATGCCTGGTTAGTACTTGGATGGGAAACCGCCTGGGAATACCAGGTGCTGAAAGCTTTTTGGAAATTTTTCAAATTTTTTTACTTTTTGGAATTTTTTCACTAATTATATAATAATCGTGCAAAAAAAAAAAAAAAAAAAAAAAAAAAGAGTCAATGCCCGATGTCTGAATCTTAGCATGTTTGGTTCTGGTTACTACTTGGATGGGAGACCGCCTGGGATTGCCAGGTGCTGTAAGCTTTAGGGTTTTCGTCCCTATTTATATAATGTACTGGAGATTACAGTGGCTGATCTTTAATTAGCCCTCTCTTTGCAGCAGCTTTCGCTTACGGCCATACCAACCTGGCTATGCCCGATCTCGTCTGATCTCGGAAGCTAAGCAGGTTTGGGCCTGGTTAGTACTTGGATGGGAGACCGCCTGGGAATACCAGGTGCTGTAAGCTTTTGGGTTTTATTCCGAACTTATATAATGAACTGGAGATTAGAGTGTCTGATCTTTAAATAGCCCTCTCTTTGCAGCAGCTTTCGCTTACGGCCATACCAACCTGAGCACACTAGAGGCACTAGTGAGCAAACAGGAAGTGATTGTGCCAGAGAGGGGTGAGGGAGGCTCACCCAAACTTTTTGTGTTTTGTTATTTTGGTTTGGTTAAAATAAGTGTTTTTGTTTGTAGTATTTTGTTATTTTTGTTTTATTTGTGTCCTCCCAACAGCTCTGCTGTTTGGGAGGGATCTGTCGGGGTTTGTTTTATGTAAAATGGATAGATTAATGGCAACTGACATGGATTTGACACGAGGAACACGGAGGCAAGCAGAAAATGGACTGGGTTATCGACAAAGAGAAAAGGATTACAATGAAATAACTGATAAGAGGATTTACACAAAAGAAGCGACTGTGGTGGTGGATTTGTCGGAGGTACAAGATGGGAGAGCAGAGGATATTATAAAAGCACTAACAGAAAAGATTGAAGTAACAAGAATTTTAGCAATACGACCTAAGCAGATGAGGGGATATGAGATTACATTGGAGCATGAAGAGGACACTGAGAAACTGGTTGATGGACTAACCATTAAAGGTAAAATTTGTGAAATCAAAAAGTTACACAACAGAGACTTTGTTGTCTCGTTCATGCATTTGCCTGCATACATGAATGACCATGAAATTTTAAATAAGCTTGAAGGATGGGGAGTAACACCCATTTCTCAAATAAGGAGGAGATTCTACTCGGGCACCCATATAGAAGATGGAACGAGGTTCTTAAGAGTGCATTTTCCAAAGGAAGTGGCTTCTTTACCATACAGCACAAGGATGGAGACCGAGGGAGGTCCTCAATACTTTAGGGTGATACACAGTAAGCAGGTGAAGACCTGTAGACTGTGTATGAGCCCTGACCATATAATGAAGGACTGTCCGGACTTCAAATGTCACAAATGCGAGGAAAGAGGCCATTTCGCAAGAGACTGTACTGCGATGAGGTGCCCAGACTGTAAAATGACTTTGGACAAATGTGAATGTTGGATGGACAATGAGCAACAGGAAGAGGATCAAGTGAGCGGGCAAATGCATGAGAATGATAATGAGGAGGAGCAACAGGAGGACGCAGAAAAATCCAAGGAAAAGAACATAGGAAATGGACATGAATTAACAACATCAACACAGGAAGAGGAAGAGACATGGACACCAATGCAGATAACGGCGAGTATACAGAATATACTAGACAAAGTGGAGGAGCAGGAAGGAGTCAACGAAGAAGGGGAGCTAAACATTGAGAGTGGAAACATCACGGATGGTGGGAGCACGGGGGCATCGAACAAAAGAAGAAGAGTGAAAAAGGTAACACCAAATATTGAAAAAGCAAGGAAAAGAGTGGTGAAGGAAGTGTTTACAGAAAATCAGGACAGTGGTGGACTTTTAGAAGAGGGAGAAGATATGGACTAATAAGATGGGTATTTTATCGTTTTTGTTTTACTTTATGGTGTTGAGAATTGTGTCCTTTAATGCAAGAGGATTATTGAATGTTTTGAAATTTGAAAAGATGAAAGAGTTGTGTAAAAATGATGATATGATTTTATTGCAAGAAACTAACTGGAAAGGAAATGTAATGGAAGATTTTAAAAGAAGGTGGGATGGGGAAATATTTTTTAGTAACGGGGAGAAAAGTTTGGGAGGAGGAGTGGCTATTTTGATTAAAAAAGGGAAATCTACTATGACAAAACAAATCTATGATGATAAAAAGGGGAAATGTATTGCAGTAGAAATTGATTTTGAGGATGAAAAATTTATTGTAGTAAATGTACATGCACCAAATGAGGAAAAGGATAAGAAAATGTATTTTAATGTTTTAAGAGACATAATAGAGAAATGGAAAAGGGTGGTGGTTGCAGGGGATTTTAATACTGTTTTTAGCAAAATAGACATGGCTAATGGGATGGTTTTTAGGACGGACGGTGGAAGGAAGGAACTTAAATTATTGATGGAAGAAAAAAATATGATTGATGTTTGGAGAGAAAGAAATGGAAAAAAGAGAGAATATTCCAGAAAACAGTTAGTTGGGAATTTTATGTGCCAAACTAGGATAGATTATTTTCTGGGGATTTTAAACACTGAAGTTTTAAAGGAAGAGAGTTTTAAAAAAGAGATAGAAAATAAATTAGATGAGGGGAAAAAAGACTTGATGTACATAGAAGATAAAAGGCAATGGTGGGAAAACATGAAATATGACATAAAGAAATATGTAATGAATTACTGTAAATTGTTACAAAAGGTAAAAAGAACAAAGGAACAAGAAATAAGAAAGACGTTAAGAGAGGAGTTAAATAAAAATGAAGTAAACGTGCAAAGAGTAATTGAAGTGGAGGAAAAGTTGAGGAAAATCGAAGAAGGAAAATATAAAGGGGCAACGTTAAGAAGTAAAGCTAAATATACAGTAGAAGGGGAAAAATGTAGTAGATTCTTTTTTAACCTTGAGAAAAGCAGGGCGAAGGCGGGAATAATTAAAGAACTTAGGAATAAGGAAGGACAAGTTGTTTTAAGCACGGAGGGAATTTTAAAGGAAATAAGCACATATTATGAAGAACTTTTTAGATCAGAGGAAGGGGATGAGGAAAAAAGGAACATTTTGTTACAACAGATAACACGAAAAGTCGGTGAGGGAGATAAAAAGGAATGTGATAAGGGAATAACAACTGAGGAAATTATACAAGCAATAAATCAGCTAAGTGTGAAGAAAAGCCCAGGAATAGATGGTATTGGAAGTGAGTTTTATAAGGTTTTTAAAGAAAAAGTAAGCCCGATTTTAAAAGAAGTCTATGAAGAGGTTTTTAAAAAAGAAAGAGTACACCCAAGAATGGGCTTAGGCTTAATGAAAATAATCTACAAGAGAAAAGGAGACAAAGCGGAACTGAGGAATTTTAGGCCCATTACAATGTTAAACACAGATTTTAAAATTTTAGCCAGGGTTTTAGCGAACAGATTAAAAAATATTATGCCAAACATAATAGAGACTAACCAGGCATATGGAGTAAAGGGGAGGGACATAGCAGATATCACGAGTAGCATAAGAGATATAATGGGGTACATAAAAGAAAAAGGAAAGGAGGCATATATAATAAGCATGGATTTCGAGAAGGCTTTTGACAGAGTGGAGCATGGGTTTTTATTGGCGGTTTTAAAACAATTTGGTTTTGGAGAGAATTTTATAAAATGGATCTCAGTTTTATACAGCGATATTTTAACAAAAGTTAAATGTAATGGTTTTTTAACGGAACCTTTTAAAGTTTTAAGGTCTATAAGACAAGGGTGTCCACTGTCAGCGAAGTTATATTCTTTGGTGGCTGAACCATTAGGGCTTTTAATAAACAGAGAGAAAAAAATAAAGGGAATAAAACTAGAAGAAAAAGAGGAACTGACTAAAATATTCCAGTATGCGGATGATACCACAATTATTGTTGAAAATATAGAAAGTGTTAAAGAAGTAATGGAAAAAATGAAATGCTATTGTGAGGGATCAGGTGCAAAAATAAATGAAGAAAAAACAGTATATATGAAGTTCGGAAGGTCAGAGGTTTTAACGGGGGTTGTTAAATTCCTAGAGGTACAAGAAATGAGGATTTTAGGAGCGGGGTTAGCAAAGAATGAGAAGGAAACTGTTGATAATATGTGGGATGAGACATTGGGAGGGATGGATAGGAGACTGATTTTTTGGAGAAACAGGTTTTTAAGTTTGAAAGGAAAAATTTTAATTGTAAACATGTTAATGTTATCAAAAATGTGGTACAAATTACATGTGATGCCATTGCCAAACTGGGTTTTTAAGAGAATAAAAAAGAGTATTTTAGAATTTTTATGGGAAAAAAAGCCTCCAAGGATAGCGTACAATACGCTGATAGGAAAACCAGAAGAGGGAGGGATGGGTTTAGTCGATGTGGAACAGAAGATGAAAAGCATGAGGGTAAAAGTGGTTAAGAAATATTTGGATGATAAGAAGAGAGATGAATGGAAGAAATTGATGGGTTTTTATTTAAATAAATGTGGGAATTTTAACCTTGGGGAA
>NW_026775196.1:317500-355000 GCF_963082965.1 Carassius carassius
TATTTATATAATGTACTGGAGATTACAGTGGCTGATCTTTAATTAGCCCTCTCTTTGCAGCAGCTTTCGCTTACGGCCTTACCAACCTGGCTATGCCCGATCTCGTCTGGTCTCGGAAGCTAAGCAGGTTTGGGCCTGGTTAGTACTTGGATGGGAGACCGCCTGGGAATACCAGGTGCTGTAAGCTTTTGGGTTTTATTCCGAACTTATATAATGAACTGGAGATTAGAGTGTCTGATCTTTAAATAGCCCTCTCTTTGCAGCAGCTTTCGCTTACGGCCATACCAACCTGGCTATGCCTGATCTCGTCTGATCTCTGAAGCTAAGCAGGTTTGGGCTTGGTTAGTACTTGGATGGGAGACTGCCTGGGAATACCAGGTGCTGTAAGCTTTTTGGAAAATTTTCATTAGTTATGTAATAATCTTGAAAAAAAAAAAAAAAGAGTCAATGCCAGATCTCTGAATCTTAGCATGTTTGGTTCTGGTTACTACTTGGATGGGAGACTGCCTGGGAATAATACCAGGTGCTGTAAGCTTTTGGATTTTCTTCCCTACTTATATATTGAACTGGAGATTAGAGTGGCTGATCTTTAAATAGCCCTCTCTCTGCAGCAGCCTTCGCTTACGGCCATACCTGGCTATGCCTGGTTAGTACTTGGATGGGAAACCGCCTGGGAATACCAGGTGCTGAAAGCTTTTTGGAAATGTTTCACAATTTTTTACTTTTTGGAATTTTTTCACTAATTATATAATAATCTTGAAAAAAAAAAAAGAGTCAATGCCCGATGTCTGAATCTTAGCATGTTTGGTTCTGGTTACTACTTGGATGGGAGACCGCCTGGGATTGCAAGGTGCTGTAAGCTTTTGGGTTTTCGTCCCTATTTATATAATGTACTGGAGATTACAGTGGCTGATCTTTAATTAGCCCTCTCTTTGCAGCAGCTTTCGCTTACGGCCATACCAACCTGGCTATGCCCGATCTCGTCTGGTCTCGGAAGCTAAGCAGGTTTGGGCCTGGTTAGTACTTGGATGGGAGACCGCCTGGGAATACCAGGTGCTGTAAGCTTTTGGGTTTTATTCCTAACTTATATAATGAACTGGAGATTAGAGTGTCTGATCTTTAAATAGCCCTCTCTTTGCAGCAGCTTTCGCTTACGGCCATACCAACCTGGCTATGCCTGATCTCGTCTGATCTCGGAAGCTAAGCAGGTTTGGGCTTGGTTAGTACTTGGATGGGAGACCGCCTGGGAATACCAGGTGCTGAAAGCTTTTTGGAAATGTTTCACAATTTTTTACTTTTTGGAATTTTTTCACTAATTATATAATAATCGTGCAAAAAAAAAAAAAAAAGTCAATGCCCGATCTCTGAATCTTAGCATGTTTGGTTCTGGTTACTACTTGGATGGGAGACTGCCTGGGAATAATACCAGGTGCTGTAAGCTTTTGGGTTTTCTTCCCTACTTATATATTGAACTGGAGATTAGAGTGGCTGATCTTTAAATAGCCCTCTCTCTGCAGCAGCCTTCGCTTACGGCCATACCTGGCTATGCCTGGTTAGTACTTGGATGGGAAACCGCTTGGGAAAACCAGGTGCTGAAAGCTTTTTGGAAATTTTTCCAAATTTTTTACTTTTTGGAATTTCTTCACTCATTATATAATAATCGTGCAAAAAAAAAAAAAAGAGTCAATGCCCGATGTCTGAATCTTAGCATGTTTGGTTCTGGTTACTACTTGGATGGGAGACTGCCTGGGATTGCCAGGTGGTGTAAGCTTTTGGGTTTTCGTCCCTATTTATATAATGTACTGGAGATTACAGTGGCTGATCTTTAATTAGCCCTCTCTTTGCAGCAGCTTTCGCTTACGGCCATACCAACCTGAGGGCGCTAGAGAGCTAGTGAGAAACAGGAAGTGTGTTGGCTATAGGGAGGTGAGAAAGGCTCACCCAAACTTTTGTGTTGTTTTTTGCGTTGTTTTTGTTCAAGATAAGTATTTTGTTTCAAGTTTTTGTGTAATTTTTGTTATTTGTCCTCCCAACAGCTTTGCTGTTTGGGAGGGATCATTTTAGTTTTGTGTTTTTTTTTGTTAAATGGACGGATTAACAGCTACAGACATGGATTTGGCAAAACAAACAAGGCAGCTAACTGAAAATGGACTGGATAAAAGACAACGAGAAAAGGATTACCCAGAAAGGAGACTCAAACGGATTTATGCAAAGGAAGCAACGGTAGTGATTGATTTGACGGAGGTAAAAGATGGGAGAGCAGAGGACATTATAGAAGCATTGAAAGACAAGATTGAAGTGACTAGCATACTAGCGGTAAGACCAAAAATGATGAAACAATATGAAATTACATTGGAAAAGGAAGAAGATATTGAGAAACTGGAAGAAGGATTGATGATTAAAGGAAAGACTTGTGAAATTAAAAAGTTGAACAATAAGGATTTTGCTGTATCTTTCATGCATCTGCCTGCTTACCTGGAGGATGATGATATTTTAAAGAAGCTGGAGGGATGGGTTGTGACTCCTATCTCACAGATCAAAAGGAGATTCTACCCGGGCACCCGCATTGAGGATGGAACGAGATTCCTGAGAGTACGGTTTCCAAAAGAGGTGGCTTCTCTGCCCTACAGTACGAGAATGGAGACGGAAGAGGGACCTCAGTATTTCAGGGTGATACATAGCCAGCAGGTGAGAACCTGTAGGTTATGTATGAGCCCTGAACACATGATGAAGGACTGTCCGGACTTCAAATGCTTTAAGTGCTCGGAAAGGGGACATTTCGCGAGGGACTGTAATGCGGTGAGGTGCCCGGACTGCAGGCTCGTGCTAAATAAGTGCGAGTGCTGGTTCGGAGAACCACATCAGGAGGAAGAGCAGGGGTGCGGGCAGATACATGAGGAAGACGGTGAAGAGGAGCTACACGAGAACACGGAAGGAACACAAAGAGAGGATACCGCAAGCACAGACGTTGAAGAGGAAAGTGAAAGGACTGGATTAACACAGTGCAGTGAGGAAACGGGGTCACTGATGGAAATAACTGATACTTTACAGATTGAACTGGAAAAGACAGAGGAGCAGGAGTGGGTCAGCGAGGATGGGAGAATGGACAAAGACAGTGAATGCATCGACGATGCCGGCACTACAGGAATCAATAAAAGAAGAAGACAAACTAAGGTAACACCAAATTTAGAGAAAGCCAAAAGAAAAGTATTAAAACAAGGATGTGAGGAAAAACAGGACAGTGGGGAAATGGTAAAGGAAGGAGAGGGAATGAACTGACAATATGGGGATTTTATGGCTTTTATTTTATTTTATGGTGCTGAAAATTGTGACTTTTAATGCTAGAGGACTAATGAATGTTTATAAATTTGAAAAGGTGAAGGAATTGTGTCAAAATGAAGATGTGATTTTATTGCAAGAGACAAACTGGAAAGAGAATGTTATGGAGGATATTACAAAAAGATGGGAAGGGGAATTACTTGTTAATAATGAAGAGGAAAAATGGGAGGAGGAGTGGCGGTTTTAATAAGAAAAGACAGAAGTATAAAGACAAAACTTATATATAATGATAAAAAAGGAAAATGTATGGTGGTAGAAATGGAAATGGAAGAAGACAAATTTGTTTTAGTGAACGTGCACGCTCCCAATGGAGAAAATAAAAGAAATTATACTTTAATGTTTTAGCTGATGTAATTGGAAAATGGGGGAAGGTGGTGATTGCAGGGGATTTTAACACTGTTTTTAGTAAAATGGATATGGCAAATGGGATGGTTTCTAAATCGGATGGGGGTAGAAAAGAACTAAGGTCATTGATGGAAGAGAAAAATATGATTGATGTGTGGCGGGAAAGGAATGGAAAAAAGAAGGAATTTTCAAGAAGACAGTTGGTGGGGAATTTTATGTGCCAAACCAGAATAGACTATTTTTTAAGTACCAGAAATCTTGAATGTTTCATTGATGGAATATTTCACAAAGAAACGACCTTAAGCGATCACAAAATGGTTTTAATGACGATGGATTTTAAAAGACAAACAAAGGGACCTGGGGTGTGGATTTTAAACACTGAGGTTTTAAAGAATGAAAGTTTTAAAAAAGAAATTGAAATGATATTAGATGGGAGGAAAAAAGACCAGATGTATATGGAAGACAAAACGCAATGGTGGGAAAATGTTAAGTATGGTATTAAGAAATATTCTATGAAGTACTGTAATTTATTACAAAATGTTAAAAGAACCAAGGAGAGAGAAATAAGGAGAACTCTAAAAGAGGAGTTAAATAAAAATGAAGTAGATGTGCAAAAAGTAATTGAAATAGAAAATACGTTGAGAAAAATAGAAGAGGGGAAATGCAAGGGGGCAATGTTGAGAAGCAAAGCAAAATATACGGTGGAAGGGGAAAAATGTAACAGATTCTTTTTTAATCTTGAGAAAAGCAGGGGGAGAGCGGAAACAATTAAAGAACTTAAAAGTAGGAATGGACAGGTGGTCTCAGATACAGAGGGGATTTTAAAAGAAGTGAAATCATTTTATGAAGAACTTTTTAAGTCGGAGGGGGGAGATGAGGAAAAAAGGAATATTTTGTTGCAACAGATAACAAGGAAAGTTGGCGAAGAGGATAAAAGAATATGTGAAAGGGAAATAGAAATTGAAGAGATCATACATGCCATAAATCAATTAAGAGTGAGGAAAAGCCCCGGAGTAGATGGTATTGGAAGTGAGTTTTACAAAGTTTTTAAAGACAAAGTAAGCGTGATTTTAAATGAAATTTTTGAAGAAGTTTTTAAAAATGAAAGAGTAAGCCCAAGAATGGGGCTAGGATTAATGAAAATAATATACAAGAAAAAAGGAGACAAAACTGAGCTGAAAAATTTTAGACCCATTACAATGCTAAACACTGATTTTAAAATTTTAGCCAAGGTCTTAGCAAACAGATTAAAAAATGTCATGCCAAATATAATAGAAACAAACCAAGCGTACGGAGTAAAGGCGAGAGATATAGCAGATGTTACTAGCAGCATTAGAGATATAGTAGGGTATATAAAAGAAAAGGGCAAAAGTGCTTATGTTATTAGTATGGATTTTGAAAAGGCTTTTGACAGAGTTGAACATGGCTTTTTATTTGCAGTTTTAAAGGAATTTGGGTTTGGGAATAATTTTATAAAATGGATTTCGGTTTTATACAGGGATATTTTTACAAAAGTAAAATGCAACGGTTTTTTAACTCAACCTTTTAAAGTTTTAAGATCCATAAGACAGGGGTGTCCTTTGTCGGCGCAATTGTACTCTTTGGTAGCAGAACCTTTAGGGCTTTTAATAAATAGAGAAAAAAGAATAAATGGAATACGAATGGAAGAGGGAGAAGAATTAAAGAAAATATTTCAATATGCTGATGACACGACAATTGTGGTTGAAAATGTAGAAAGTGTTAAAAGAGTGATGGAGAAAACAAAACAGTATTGTGAGGGTTCGGGTGCAAAAATAAATGAAGAAAAAACTGTATACATGAAATATGGAAGGGTGGAGGTTCTTACAGGGATCTGTAATTTTATGGAGGTGCAAGAAATAAAGATTTTAGGAATAATTGTAGCAAAGAATGAAAAGGAGGCTATGGACAGTATGTGGGAAGAGACGGTGGGAGGGATGGAAAGAAGACTGATTTTCTGGAGAAGCAGGGTTTTAAGTTTAAAGGGGAAAATTTTAGTTGTAAACATGCTAATGTTATCTAGAATGTGGTATACATTACATGTGATGCCATTGCCAGACTGGGTTTTAAAGAGAATAAAGAAATGTGTTTTAGAATTTTTATGGGACAAAAAGCCTCCAAGAATTGCATATTTTACACTGATAGGGAAACCGGGGGAGGTAGGGATGGGTTTGGTGGATGTAGAACAAAAAATGAAAAGCATGAGAGTAAAGGTGGTAAGAAAATATTTGGATGATACGAACAGAGCAGAGTGGAAGAGATTGATGGCTCTTTATTTAAATAAATGTGGGAATTTTAATTTGGGGGACAATGTTTTATGGATGAAGCTTAAGAATTGGATGATGGAGGGGATCCCACGATTTTACAAAGAGGTTTTAAGCGCTTGGAGGCTTTTTTTAACAGAGGTGGATTTTAATCCGGAGGGGAGGGAAATGATTTTAAATCAACCTCTGTTTTTAAATGGAAAAATAAAGATGCAAGAGTATGATATCTATTTTAAGAAGTGGTTGCAAGCGGGATTTGTAAAGGTGAGGGATGTTTTATGGGAATTTAAAGAGGGATTTTTACCACTTCAAGTGATCATAGATGCAATGGATGAGGAGAAGGAGGACTTTAATGTAAATGTTTTAAAAAGACAATACGAACAAGTAAAAAAAGCAATCCCAGGACAATGGCTGGATGAAATTATTAATGAGGGAGAAAAAGAAAAGAAAATGAGCATGTTTCTAAAATGTAAAGACAATATGGTGAATTTTAATTTGGGTTCTGTTAAAATGTTTTATGGGTTTTTTATAAATGGAGTTTTTAAAAAACCTCTTGCCAATCAGTTATGGATAAGGCATTTTAATGAAATCGAAGAGGAAGATATATGGAAGAACATGACATGGAAATGGTTGGATGCGGATTTAGAAAGTTTTGATTATTTTATTAGACAAAATGTGATTTTTACGGAAATGAGATTGTGTGCAATGCAGAAAAAAACTAATGCCCTATGCAGAGTTTGTAAAAAAGAAGATGAAGGAATTTTACATTTGTTTTTATTCTGTGAGAAGTTGAGCCCATTTTTTAAGGAATTAAAGGAAATAATCAAAGACTTAAGAGATAATGAGGTGGACTGCAACTGGAATAGATTTTTTATGTTGGGAATGGCAGAGAATACAGCAAACAAGAAACTAATTAATTTGTTTTTAATTTTGGCCAAAAAAGCTATATGGAAAAGAAGGAATATAGTCAAAAACAGAGATTTTACTGCAAACCTATGGTTGATTTTTAAACAGTTGGTTGAAGATTATGTAAAAATGCTGTACAGTTATTTTAAACTGGAAAACAAGATGGGGGATTTTTATGGAATTTTTACGAAGGATATTTTAAAACAAAAGCACTTTTATATGCCAAAAGAAGATTAATGAACTTGATGAATTTGTGATTTTAGATGTTTTTGGTTTTTAGTGTTATGCATTTTTGGAAAAATGCTTTTGTGAAATGCTTTTGCATTTATGAAAATTTCCCTGTAACAGCTTTAATGTCTTGTACACAACTTGTATTTTGACTGATAATAAAAAGAAAAAAAAAAAAAGAAAAAAGAAAAAAAAAAAAAAGAAAAAAAAAAAAAAAAAAAAGCTATGCCCGATCTCGTCTGGTCTTGGAAGCTAAGCAGGTTTGGGCCTGGTTAGTACTTGGATGGGAGACCGCCTGGGAATACCAGGTGCTGTAAGCTTTTTAGAAAATTTTCATTAGTTATGTAATAATCTTGAAAAAAAAAAAAAAAAGAGTCAATGCCAGATCTCTGAATCTTAGCATGTTTGGTTCTGGTTAGTACTTGGATGGGAAACCGCTTGGGAATACCAGGTGCTGAAAGCTTTTTGGAAATTTTTCAAAATTTTTTACTTTTTGGAATTTCTTCACTCATTATATTATAATCGTGCAAAAAAAAAAAAAAAAAAAAAAAAAGAGTCAATGCCCAATCTCTGAATCTTAGAATGTTTGGTTCTGGTTACTACTTGGATGGGAGACTGCCTGGGAATAATACCAGGTGCTGTAAGCTTTTGGGTTTTCTTCCCTACTTATATATTGAACTGGAGATTAGAGTGGCTGATCTTTAAATAGCCCTCTCTCTGCAGCAGCCTTCGCTTACGGCCATACCTGGCTATGCCTGGTTAATACTTGGATGGGAAACCGCTTGGGAATACCAGGTGCTGAAAGCTTTTTGGAAATTTTTCACAATTTTTTACTTTTTGGAATTTCTTCACTCATTATATAATAATCGTGCAAAAAAAAAAAAAAGAGTCAATGCCCGATGTCTGAATCTTAGCATATTTGGTTCTGGTTACTACTTGGATGGGAGACCGCCTGGGAATACCAGGTGCTGAAAGCTTTTTGGAAATGTTTCACAATTTTTTACTTTTTGGAATTTTTTCACTAATTATATAATAATCGTGGAAAAAAAAAAAAGAGTCAATGCCCGATCTCTGAATCTTAGCATGTTTGGTTCTGGTTACTACTTGGATGGGAGACTGCCTGGGAATAATACCAGGTGCTGTAAGCTTTTGGGTTTTCTTCCCTACTTATATATTGAACTGGAGATTAGAGTGGCTGATCTTTAAATAGCCCTCTCTCTGCAGCAGCCTTCGCTTACGGCCATACCTGGCTATGCCTGGTTAGTACTTGGATGGGAAACCGCCTGGGAATACCAGGTGCTGAAAGCTTTTTGGAAATGTTTCACAATTTTTTACTTTTTGGAATTTTTTCACTCATTATATAATAATCGTGCAAAAAAAAAAAAAGAGTCAATGCCCGATGTCTGAATCTTAGCATATTTGGTTCTGGTTACTACTTGGATGGGAGACCGCCTGGGAATACCAGGTGCTGAAAGCTTTTTGGAAATTTTTCACAATTTTTTACTTTTTGGAATTTTTTCACTAATTATATAATAATCGTGCAAAAAAAAAAAAGAGTCAATGCCCGATCTCTGAATCTTAGCATGTTTGGTTCTGGTTACTACTTGGATGGGAGACTGCCTGGGAATAATACCAGGTGCTGTAAGCTTTTGGGTTTTCTTCCCTACTTATATATTGAACTGGAGATTAGAGTGGCTGATCTTTAAATAGCCCTCTCTCTGCAGCAGCCTTCGCTTACGGCCATACCTGGCTATGCCTGGTTAGTACTTGGATGGGAAACCGCCTGGGAATACCAGGTGCTGAAAGCTTTTTGGAAATTTTTCAAAATTTTTTACTTTTTGGAATTTTTTCACTAATTATATAATAATCGTGCAAAAAAAAAAAAAAGAGTCAATGCCCGATCTCTGAATCTTAGCATGTTTGGTTCTGGTTACTACTTGGATGGGAGACTGCCTGGGAATAATACCAGGTGCTGTAAGCTTTTGGGTTTTCTTTCCTACTTATATATTGAACTGGAGATTAGAGTGGCTGATCTTTAAATAGCCCTCTCTCTGCAGCAGCCTTCGCTTACGGCCATACCTGGCTATGCCTGGTTAGTACTTGGATGGGAAACCGCCTGGGAATACCAGGTGCTGAAAGCTTTTTGGAAATGTTTCACAATTTTTTACTTTTTGGAGTTTTTTCACTAATTATATAATAATCGTGCAAAAAAAAAAAAAGAGTCAATGCCCGATCTCTGAATCTTAGCATGTTTGGTTCTGGTTACTACTTGGATGGGAGACTGCCTGGGAATAATACCAGGTGCTGTAAGCTTTTGGGTTTTCATCCCTACTTATATATTGAACTGGAGATTAGAGTGGCTGATCTTTAAATAGCCCTCTCTCTGCAGCAGCCTTCGCTTACGGCCATACCTGGCTATGCCTGGTTAGTACTTGGATGGGAAACCGCTTGGGAATACCAGGTGCTGAAAGCTTTTTGGAAATTTTTCAAAATTTTTTACTTTTTGGAATTTCTTCACTAATTATATAATAATCGTGCAAAAAAAAAAAAAGAGTCAATGCCTGATGTCTGAATCTTAGCATGTTTGGTTCTGGTTACTACTTGGATGGGAGACCGCCTGGGATTGCTAGGTGCTGTAAGCTTTTGGGTTTTCGTCCCTACTTATATATTGAACTGGAGATTAGAGTGGCTGATCTTTAAATAGCCCTCTCTCTGCAGCAGCCTTCGCTTACGGCCATACCTGGCTATGCCTGGTTAGTACTTGGATGGGAAACCGCTTGGGAATACCAGGTGCTGAAAGCTTTTTGGAAATTTTTCAAAATTTTTTACTTTTTGGAATTTCTTCACTAATTATATAATAATCGTGCAAAAAAAAAAAAGAGTCAATGCCCGATCTCTGAATCTTAGCATGTTTGGTTCTGGTTACTACTTGGATGGGAGACTGCCTGTGAATAATACCAGGTGCTGTAAGCTTTTGGGTTTTCTTCCCTACTTATCTATTGAACTGGAGATTAGAGTGGCTGATCTTTAAATAGCCCTCTCTCTGCAGCAGCCTTCGCTTACGGCCATACCTGGCTATGCCTGGTTAGTACTTGGATGGGAAACCGCTTGGGAATACCAGGTGCTGAAAGCTTTTTGGAAATTTTTCAAAATTTTTTACTTTTTGGAATTTCTTCACTCATTATATAATAATCGTGCAAAAAAAAAAAAAAAAAGAGTCAATGCCCGATGTCTGAATCTTAGCATGTTTGGTTCTGGTTACTACTTGGATGGGAGACCGCCTGGGATTGCCAGGTGCTGTAAGCTTTTGGGTTTTCGTCCCTATTTATATAATGTACTGGAGATTACAGTGGCTGATCTTTAATTAGCCCTCTCTTTGCAGCAGCTATCGCTTACGGCCATACCAACCTGGCTATGCCCGATCTCGTCTGGTCTTGGAAGCTAAGCAGGTTTGGGCCTGGTTAGTACTTGGATGGGAGACCGCCTGGGAATACCAGGTTCTGTAAGCTTTTGGGTTTTATTCCGAACTTATATAATGAACTGGAGATTAGAGTGTCTGATCTTTAAATAGCCCTCTCTTTGCAGCAGCTTTCGCTTACGGCCATACCAACCTGGCTATGCCTGATCTCATCTGATCTCGGAAGCTAACCAGGTTTGGGCTTGGTTAGTATTTGGATGGGAGACAGCCTGGGAATACCAGGTGCTGTAAGCTTTTTGGAAAATTTTCATTAGTTATGTAATAATCTTGAAAAAAAAAAAAAAAGAGTCAATGCCAGATCTCTGATTCTTAGCATGTTTGGTTCTGGTTACTACTTGGATGGGAGACTGCCTGGGAATAATACCAGGTGCTGTAAGCTTTAAGGTTTTCTTCCCTACCTATATATTGAACTGGAGTTTAGAGTGGCTGATCTTTAAATAGCCCTCTCTCTGCAGCAGCCTTCGCTTACGGCCATACCAACCTGGCTATGCCCGATCTCGTCTGGTCTTGGAAGCTAAGCAGGTTTGGGCCTGGTTAGTACTTGGATGGGAGACCGCCTGGGAATACCAGGTGCTGTAAGCTTTTGGGTTTTATTCCGAACTTATATAATGAACTGGAGATTAGAGTGTCTGATCTTTAAATAGCCCTCTCTTTGCAGCAGCTTTCGCTTACGGCCATACCAACCTGGCTATGCCTGATCTCGTCTGATCTCGGAAGCTAAGCAGGTTTGGGCTTGGTTAGTACTTGGATGGGAGACAGCCTGGGAATACCAGGTGCTGTAAGCTTTTTGGAAAATTTTCATTAGTTATGTAATAATCTTGAAAAAAAAAAAAAAAAGAGTCAATGCCAGATCTCTGAATCTTAGCATGTTTGGTTCTGGTTACTACTTGGATGGGAGACTGCATGGGATTAATACCAGGTGCTGTAAGCTTTTGGGTTTTCTTCCCTACTTATATATTGAACTGGAGATTAGTGTGGCTGATCTTTAAATAGCCCTCTCTCTGCAGCAGCCTTCGCTTACGGCCATACCTGGCTATGCCTGGTTAGTACTTGGATGGGAAACCGCCTGGGAATACCAGGTGCTGAAAGCTTTTTGGAAAGTTTCACAATTTTTTACTTTTTGGAATTTTTTCACTAATTATATAATAATCGTGCAAAAAAAAAAAAAAAAAAAAAAAAAGAGTCAATGCCCGATGTCTGAATCTTAGCATGTTTGGTTCTGGTTACTACTTGGATGGGAGACCGCCTGGGATTGCCAGGTGCTGTAAGCTTTTGGGTTTTCGTCCCTATTTATATAATGTACTGGAGATTACAGTGGCTGATCTTTAATTAGCCCTCTCTTTGCAGCAGCTTTCGCTTACGGCCATACCAACCTGAGGGCGCTAGAGAGCTAGTGAGAAACAGGAAGTGTGTTGGCTATAGGGAGGTGAGAAAGGCTCACCCAAACTTTTGTGTTGTTTTTTGCGTTGTTTTTGTTCAAGATAAGTATTTTGTTTCAAGTTTTTGTGTAATTTTTGTTATTTGATCATTTTAGTTTTGTGTTTTTTTTTTTGTTAAATGGACGGATTAACAGCTACAGACATGGATTTGGCAAAACAAACAAGGCAGCTAACTGAAAATGGACTGGATAAAAGACAACGAGAAAAGGATTACCCAGAAAGGAGACTCAAACGGATTTATGCAAAGGAAGCAACGGTAGTGATTGATTTGACGGAGGTAAAAGATGGGAGAGCAGAGGACATTATAGAAGCATTGAAAGACAAGATTGAAGTGACTAGCATACTAGCGGTAAGACCAAAAATGATGAAACAATATGAAATTACATTGGAAAAGGAAGAAGATATTGAGAAACTGGAAGAAGGATTGATGATTAAAGGAAAGACTTGTGAAATTAAAAAGTTGAACAATAAGGATTTTGCTGTATCTTTCATGCATCTGCCTGCTTACCTGGAGGATGATGATATTTTAAAGAAGCTGGAGGGATGGGTTGTGACTCCTATCTCACAGATCAAAAGGAGATTCTACCCGGGCACCCGCATTGAGGATGGAACGAGATTCCTGAGAGTACGGTTTCCAAAAGAGGTGGCTTCTCTGCCCTACAGTACGAGAATGGAGACGGAAGAGGGACCTCAGTATTTCAGGGTGATACATAGCCAGCAGGTGAGAACCTGTAGGTTATGTATGAGCCCTGAACACATGATGAAGGACTGTCCGGACTTCAAATGCTTTAAGTGCTCGGAAAGGGGACATTTCGCGAGGGACTGTAATGCGGTGAGGTGCCCGGACTGCAGGCTCGTGCTAAATAAGTGCGAGTGCTGGTTCGGAGAACCACATCAGGAGGAAGAGCAGGGGTGCGGGCAGATACATGAGGAAGACGGTGAAGAGGAGCTACACGAGAACACGGAAGGAACACAAAGAGAGGATACCGCAAGCACAGACGTTGAAGAGGAAAGTGAAAGGACTGGATTAACACAGTGCAGTGAGGAAACGGGGTCACTGATGGAAATAACTGATACTTTACAGATTGAACTGGAAAAGACAGAGGAGCAGGAGTGGGTCAGCGAGGATGGGAGAATGGACAAAGACAGTGAATGCATCGACGATGCCGGCACTACAGGAATCAATAAAAGAAGAAGACAAACTAAGGTAACACCAAATTTAGAGAAAGCCAAAAGAAAAGTATTAAAACAAGGATGTGAGGAAAAACAGGACAGTGGGGAAATGGTAAAGGAAGGAGAGGGAATGAACTGACAATATGGGGATTTTATGGCTTTTATTTTATTTTATGGTGCTGAAAATTGTGACTTTTAATGCTAGAGGACTAATGAATGTTTATAAATTTGAAAAGGTGAAGGAATTGTGTCAAAATGAAGATGTGATTTTATTGCAAGAGACAAACTGGAAAGAGAATGTTATGGAGGATATTACAAAAAGATGGGAAGGGGAATTACTTGTTAATAATGAAGAGGAAAAATGGGAGGAGGAGTGGCGGTTTTAATAAGAAAAGACAGAAGTATAAAGACAAAACTTATATATAATGATAAAAAAGGAAAATGTATGGTGGTAGAAATGGAAATGGAAGAAGACAAATTTGTTTTAGTGAACGTGCACGCTCCCAATGGAGAAAATAAAAGAAATTATACTTTAATGTTTTAGCTGATGTAATTGGAAAATGGGGGAAGGTGGTGATTGCAGGGGATTTTAACACTGTTTTTAGTAAAATGGATATGGCAAATGGGATGGTTTCTAAATCGGATGGGGGTAGAAAAGAACTAAGGTCATTGATGGAAGAGAAAAATATGATTGATGTGTGGCGGGAAAGGAATGGAAAAAAGAAGGAATTTTCAAGAAGACAGTTGGTGGGGAATTTTATGTGCCAAACCAGAATAGACTATTTTTTAAGTACCAGAAATCTTGAATGTTTCATTGATGGAATATTTCACAAAGAAACGACCTTAAGCGATCACAAAATGGTTTTAATGACGATGGATTTTAAAAGACAAACAAAGGGACCTGGGGTGTGGATTTTAAACACTGAGGTTTTAAAGAATGAAAGTTTTAAAAAAGAAATTGAAATGATATTAGATGGGAGGAAAAAAGACCAGATGTATATGGAAGACAAAACGCAATGGTGGGAAAATGTTAAGTATGATATTAAGAAATATTCTATGAAGTACTGTAATTTATTACAAAATGTTAAAAGAACCAAGGAGAGAGAAATAAGGAGAACTCTAAAAGAGGAGTTAAATAAAAATGAAGTAGATGTGCAAAAAGTAATTGAAATAGAAAATACGTTGAGAAAAATAGAAGAGGGGAAATGCAAGGGGGCAATGTTGAGAAGCAAAGCAAAATATACGGTGGAAGGGGAAAAATGTAACAGATTCTTTTTTAATCTTGAGAAAAGCAGGGGGAGAGCGGAAACAATTAAAGAACTTAAAAGTAGGAATGGACAGGTGGTCTCAGATACAGAGGGGATTTTAAAAGAAGTGAAATCATTTTATGAAGAACTTTTTAAGTCGGAGGGGGGAGATGAGGAAAAAAGGAATATTTTGTTGCAACAGATAACAAGGAAAGTTGGCGAAGAGGATAAAAGAATATGTGAAAGGGAAATAGAAATTGAAGAGATCATACATGCCATAAATCAATTAAGAGTGAGGAAAAGCCCCGGAGTAGATGGTATTGGAAGTGAGTTTTACAAAGTTTTTAAAGACAAAGTAAGCGTGATTTTAAATGAAATTTTTGAAGAAGTTTTTAAAAATGAAAGAGTAAGCCCAAGAATGGGGCTAGGATTAATGAAAATAATATACAAGAAAAAAGGAGACAAAACTGAGCTGAAAAATTTTAGACCCATTACAATGCTAAACACTGATTTTAAAATTTTAGCCAAGGTCTTAGCAAACAGATTAAAAAATGTCATGCCAAATATAATAGAAACAAACCAAGCGTACGGAGTAAAGGCGAGAGATATAGCAGATGTTACTAGCAGCATTAGAGATATAGTAGGGTATATAAAAGAAAAGGGCAAAAGTGCTTATGTTATTAGTATGGATTTTGAAAAGGCTTTTGACAGAGTTGAACATGGCTTTTTATTTGCAGTTTTAAAGGAATTTGGGTTTGGGAATAATTTTATAAAATGGATTTCGGTTTTATACAGGGATATTTTTACAAAAGTAAAATGCAACGGTTTTTTAACTCAACCTTTTAAAGTTTTAAGATCCATAAGACAGGGGTGTCCTTTGTCGGCGCAATTGTACTCTTTGGTAGCAGAACCTTTAGGGCTTTTAATAAATAGAGAAAAAAGAATAAATGGAATATGAATGGAAGAGGGAGAAGAATTAAAGAAAATATTTCAATATGCTGATGACACGACAATTGTGGTTGAAAATGTAGAAAGTGTTAAAAGAGTGATGGAGAAAACAAAACAGTATTGTGAGGGTTCGGGTGCAAAAATAAATGAAGAAAAAACTGTATACATGAAATATGGAAGGGTGGAGGTTCTTACAGGGATCTGTAATTTTATGGAGGTGCAAGAAATAAAGATTTTAGGAATAATTGTAGCAAAGAATGAAAAGGAGGCTATGGACAGTATGTGGGAAGAGACGGTGGGAGGGATGGAAAGAAGACTGATTTTCTGGAGAAGCAGGGTTTTAAGTTTAAAGGGGAAAATTTTAGTTGTAAACATGCTAATGTTATCTAGAATGTGGTATGCATTACATGTGATGCCATTGCCAGACTGGGTTTTAAAGAGAATAAAGAAATGTGTTTTAGAATTTTTATGGGACAAAAAGCCTCCAAGAATTGCATATTTTACACTGATAGGGAAACCGGGGGAGGTAGGGATGGGTTTGGTGGATGTAGAACAAAAAATGAAAAGCATGAGAGTAAAGGTGGTAAGAAAATATTTGGATGATACGAACAGAGCAGAGTGGAAGAGATTGATGGCTCTTTATTTAAATAAATGTGGGAATTTTAATTTGGGGGACAATGTTTTATGGATGAAGCTTAAGAATTGGATGATGGAGGGGATCCCACGATTTTACAAAGAGGTTTTAAGCGCTTGGAGGCTTTTTTTAACAGAGGTGGATTTTAATCCGGAGGGGAGGGAAATGATTTTAAATCAACCTCTGTTTTTAAATGGAAAAATAAAGATGCAAGAGTATGATATCTATTTTAAGAAGTGGTTGCAAGCGGGATTTGTAAAGGTGAGGGATGTTTTATGGGAATTTAAAGAGGGATTTTTACCACTTCAAGTGATCATAGATGCAATGGATGAGGAGAAGGAGGACTTTAATGTAAATGTTTTAAAAAGACAATACGAACAAGTAAAAAAAGCAATCCCAGGACAATGGCTGGATGAAATTATTAATGAGGGAGAAAAAGAAAAGAAAATGAGCATGTTTCTAAAATGTAAAGACAATATGGTGAATTTTAATTTGGGTTCTGTTAAAATGTTTTATGGGTTTTTTATAAATGGAGTTTTTAAAAAACCTCTTGCCAATCAGTTATGGATAAGGCATTTTAATGAAATCGAAGAGGAAGATATATGGAAGAACATGACATGGAAATGGTTGGATGCGGATTTAGAAAGTTTTGATTATTTTATTAGACAAAATGTGATTTTTACGGAAATGAGATTGTGTGCAATGCAGAAAAAAACTAATGCCCTATGCAGAGTTTGTAAAAAAGAAGATGAAGGAATTTTACATTTGTTTTTATTCTGTGAGAAGTTGAGCCCATTTTTTAAGGAATTAAAGGAAATAATCAAAGACTTAAGAGATAATGAGGTGGACTGCAACTGGAATAGATTTTTTATGTTGGGAATGGCAGAGAATACAGCAAACAAGAAACTAATTAATTTGTTTTTAATTTTGGCCAAAAAAGCTATATGGAAAAGAAGGAATATAGTCAAAAACAGAGATTTTACTGCAAACCTATGGTTGATTTTTAAACAGTTGGTTGAAGATTATGTAAAAATGCTGTACAGTTATTTTAAACTGGAAAACAAGATGGGGGATTTTTATGGAATTTTTACGAAGGATATTTTAAAACAAAAGCACTTTTATATGCCAAAAGAAGATTAATGAACTTGATGAATTTGTGATTTTAGATGTTTTTGGTTTTTAGTGTTATGCATTTTTGGAAAAATGCTTTTGTGAAATGCTTTTGCATTTATGAAAATTTCCCTGTAACAGCTTTAATGTCTTGTACACAACTTGTATTTTGACTGATAATAAAAAGAAAAAAAAAAAAAGAAAAAAGAAAAAAAAAAAAAAGAAAAAAAAAAAAAAAAAAAAGCTATGCCCGATCTCGTCTGGTCTTGGAAGCTAAGCAGGTTTGGGCCTGGTTAGTACTTGGATGGGAGACCGCCTGGGAATACCAGGTGCTGTAAGCTTTTTAGAAAATTTTCATTAGTTATGTAATAATCTTGAAAAAAAAAAAAAAAAGAGTCAATGCCAGATCTCTGAATCTTAGCATGTTTGGTTCTGGTTAGTACTTGGATGGGAAACCGCTTGGGAATACCAGGTGCTGAAAGCTTTTTGGAAATTTTTCAAAATTTTTTACTTTTTGGAATTTCTTCACTCATTATATTATAATCGTGCAAAAAAAAAAAAAAAAAAAAAAAAAGAGTCAATGCCCAATCTCTGAATCTTAGAATGTTTGGTTCTGGTTACTACTTGGATGGGAGACTGCCTGGGAATAATACCAGGTGCTGTAAGCTTTTGGGTTTTCTTCCCTACTTATATATTGAACTGGAGATTAGAGTGGCTGATCTTTAAATAGCCCTCTCTCTGCAGCAGCCTTCGCTTACGGCCATACCTGGCTATGCCTGGTTAATACTTGGATGGGAAACCGCTTGGGAATACCAGGTGCTGAAAGCTTTTTGGAAATTTTTCACAATTTTTTACTTTTTGGAATTTCTTCACTCATTATATAATAATCGTGCAAAAAAAAAAAAAAGAGTCAATGCCCGATGTCTGAATCTTAGCATATTTGGTTCTGGTTACTACTTGGATGGGAGACCGCCTGGGAATACCAGGTGCTGAAAGCTTTTTGGAAATGTTTCACAATTTTTTACTTTTTGGAATTTTTTCACTAATTATATAATAATCGTGGAAAAAAAAAAAAGAGTCAATGCCCGATCTCTGAATCTTAGCATGTTTGGTTCTGGTTACTACTTGGATGGGAGACTGCCTGGGAATAATACCAGGTGCTGTAAGCTTTTGGGTTTTCTTCCCTACTTATATATTGAACTGGAGATTAGAGTGGCTGATCTTTAAATAGCCCTCTCTCTGCAGCAGCCTTCGCTTACGGCCATACCTGGCTATGCCTGGTTAGTACTTGGATGGGAAACCGCCTGGGAATACCAGGTGCTGAAAGCTTTTTGGAAATGTTTCACAATTTTTTACTTTTTGGAATTTTTTCACTAATTATATAATAATCGTGCAAAAAAAAAAAAAGAGTCAATGCCCGATCTCTGAATCTTAGCATGTTTGGTTCTGGTTACTACTTGGATGGGAGACTGCCTGGGAATAATACCAGGTGCTGTAAGCTTTTGGGTTTTCTTCCCTACTTATATATTGAACTGGAGATTAGAGTGGCTGATCTTTAAATAGCCCTCTCTCTGCAGCAGCCTTCGCTTACGGCCATACCTGGCTATGCCTGGTTAGTACTTGGATGGGAAACCGCTTGGGAATACCAGGTGCTGAAAGCTTTTTGCAAATTTTTCAAAATTTTTTACTTTTTGGAATTTCTTCACTAATTATATAATAATCGTGCAAAAAAAAAAAAGAGTCAATGCCTGATGTCTGAATCTTAGCATGTTTGGTTCTGGTTACTACTTGGATGGGAGACCGCCTGGGATTGCTAGGTGCTGTAAGCTTTTGGGTTTTCGTCCCTATTTATATAATGTACTGGAGATTACAGTGGCTGATCTTTAATTAGCCCTCTCTTTGCAGCAGCTTTCGCTTACGGCCATACCAACCTGGCTATGCCCGATCTCGTCTGATCTCAGAAGCTAAGCAGGTTTGGGCTTGGTTAGTACTTGGATGGGAGACCGCCTGGGAATACCAGGTGCTGTAAGCTATTTGGAAAATTTTCATTAGTTATGTAATAATCTTGAAAAAAAAAAAGAGTCAATGCCCAATCTCTGAATCTTAGAATGTTTGGTTCTGGTTACTACTTGGATGGGAGACTGCCTGGGAATAATACCAGGTGCTGTAAGCTTTTGGGTTTTCTTCCCTACTTATATATTGAACTGGAGATTAGAGTGGCTGATCTTTAAATAGCCCTCTCTCTGCAGCAGCCTTCGCTTACGGCCATACCTGGCTATGCCTGGTTAGTACTTGGATGGGAAACCGCTTGGGAATACCAGGTGCTGAAAGCTTTTTGGAAATTTTTCACAATTTTTTACTTTTTGGAATTTCTTCACTCATTATATAATAATCGTGCAAAAAAAAAAAAAGAGTCAATGCCCGATGTCTGAATCTTAGCATATTTGGTTCTGGTTACTACTTGGATGGGAGACCGCCTGGGAATACCAGGTGCTGAAAGCTTTTTGGAAATTTTTCACAATTTTTTACTTTTTGGAATTTTTTCACTAATTATATAATAATCGTGCAAAAAAAAAAAAGAGTCAATGCCCGATCTCTGAATCTTAGCATGTTTGGTTCTGGTTACTACTTGGATGGGAGACTGCCTGGGAATAATACCAGGTGCTGTAAGCTTTTGGGTTTTCTTCCCTACTTATATATTGAACTGGAGATTAGAGTGGCTGATCTTTAAATAGCCCTCTCTCTGCAGCAGCCTTCGCTTACGGCCATACCTGGCTATGCCTGGTTAGTACTTGGATGGGAAACCGCCTGGGAATACCAGGTGCTGAAAGCTTTTTGGAAATTTTTCAAAATTTTTTACTTTTTGGAATTTTTTCACTAATTATATAATAATCGTGCAAAAAAAAAAAAAAGAGTCAATGCCCGATCTCTGAATCTTAGCATGTTTGGTTCTGGTTACTACTTGGATGGGAGACTGCCTGGGAATAATACCAGGTGCTGTAAGCTTTTGGGTTTTCTTCCCTACTTATATATTGAACTGGAGATTAGAGTGGCTGATCTTTAAATAGCCCTCTCTCTGCAGCAGCCTTCGCTTACGGCCATACCTGGCTATGCCTGGTTAGTACTTGGATGGGAAACCGCCTGGGAATACCAGGTGCTGAAAGCTTTTTGGAAATGTTTCACAATTTTTTACTTTTTGGAGTTTTTTCACTAATTATATAATAATCGTGCAAAAAAAAAAAAAGAGTCAATGCCCGATCTCTGAATCTTAGCATGTTTGGTTCTGGTTACTACTTGGATGGGAGACTGCCTGGGAATAATACCAGGTGCTGTAAGCTTTTGGGTTTTCTTCCCTACTTATATATTGAACTGGAGATTAGAGTGGCTGATCTTTAAATAGCCCTCTCTCTGCAGCAGCCTTCGCTTACGGCCATACCTGGCTATGCCTGGTTAGTACTTGGATGGGAAACCGCTTGGGAATACCAGGTGCTGAAAGCTTTTTGGAAATTTTTCAAAATTTTTTACTTTTTGGAATTTCTTCACTAATTATATAATAATCGTGCAAAAAAAAAAAAAGAGTCAATGCCTGATGTCTGAATCTTAGCATGTTTGGTTCTGGTTACTACTTGGATGGGAGACCGCCTGGGATTGCTAGGTGCTGTAAGCTTTTGGGTTTTCGTCCCTACTTATATATTGAACTGGAGATTAGAGTGGCTGATCTTTAAATAGCCCTCTCTCTGCAGCAGCCTTCGCTTACGGCCATACCTGGCTATGCCTGGTTAGTACTTGGATGGGAAACCGCTTGGGAATACCAGGTGCTGAAAGCTTTTTGGAAATTTTTCAAATTTTTTTACTTTTTGGAATTTCTTCACTAATTATATAATAATCGTGCAAAAAAAAAAAAGAGTCAATGCCCGATCTCTGAATCTTAGCATGTTTGGTTCTGGTTACTACTTGGATGGGAGACTGCCTGTGAATAATACCAGGTGCTGTAAGCTTTTGGGTTTTCTTCCCTACTTATCTATTGAACTGGAGATTAGAGTGGCTGATCTTTAAATAGCCCTCTCTCTGCAGCAGCCTTCGCTTACGGCCATACCTGGCTATGCCTGGTTAGTACTTGGATGGGAAACCGCTTGGGAATACCAGGTGCTGAAAGCTTTTTGGAAATTTTTAAAAAAATTTTACTTTTTGGAATTTCTTCACTCATTATATAATAATCGTGCAAAAAAAAAAAAAAAAAGAGTCAATGCCCGATGTCTGAATCTTAGCATGTTTGGTTCTGGTTACTACTTGGATGGGAGACCGCCTGGGATTGCCAGGTGCTGTAAGCTTTTGGGTTTTCGTCCCTATTTATATAATGTACTGGAGATTACAGTGGCTGATCTTTAATTAGCCCTCTCTTTGCAGCAGCTATCGCTTACGGCCATACCAACCTGGCTATGCCCGATCTCGTCTGGTCTTGGAAGCTAAGCAGGTTTGGGCCTGGTTAGTACTTGGATGGGAGACCGCCTGGGAATACCAGGTTCTGTAAGCTTTTGGGTTTTATTCCGAACTTATATAATGAACTGGAGATTAGAGTGTCTGATCTTTAAATAGCCCTCTCTTTGCAGCAGCTTTCGCTTACGGCCATACCAACCTGGCTATGCCTGATCTCATCTGATCTCGGAAGCTAACCAGGTTTGGGCTTGGTTAGTATTTGGATGGGAGACAGCCTGGGAATACCAGGTGCTGTAAGCTTTTTGGAAAATTTTCATTAGTTATGTAATAATCTTGAAAAAAAAAAAAAAAGAGTCAATGCCAGATCTCTGATTCTTAGCATGTTTGGTTCTGGTTACTACTTGGATGGGAGACTGCCTGGGAATAATACCAGGTGCTGTAAGCTTTAAGGTTTTCTTCCCTACCTATATATTGAACTGGAGATTAGAGTGGCTGATCTTTAAATAGCCCTCTCTCTGCAGCAGCCTTCGCTTACGGCCATACCAACCTGGCTATGCCCGATCTCGTCTGGTCTTGGAAGCTAAGCAGGTTTGGGCCTGGTTAGTACTTGGATGGGAGACCGCCTGGGAATACCAGGTGCTGTAAGCTTTTGGGTTTTATTCCGAACTTATATAATGAACTGGAGATTAGAGTGTCTGATCTTTAAATAGCCCTCTCTTTGCAGCAGCTTTCGCTTACGGCCATACCAACCTGGCTATGCCTGATCTCGTCTGATCTCGGAAGCTAAGCAGGTTTGGGCTTGGTTAGTACTTGGATGGGAGACAGCCTGGGAATACCAGGTGCTGTAAGCTTTTTGGAAAATTTTCATTAGTTATGTAATAATCTTGAAAAAAAAAAAAAAAAGAGTCAATGCCAGATCTCTGAATCTTAGCATGTTTGGTTCTGGTTACTACTTGGATGGGAGACTGCCTGGGAATAATACCAGGTGCTGTAAGCTTTTGGGTTTTCTTCCCTACTTATATATTGAACTGGAGATTAGAGTGGCTGATCTTTAAATAGCCCTCTCTCTGCAGCAGCCTTCGCTTACGGCCATACCTGGCTATGCCTGGTTAGTACTTGGATGGGAAACCGCTTGGGAATACCAGGTGCTGAAAGCTTTTTGGAAATTTTTTAAAATTTTTTACTTTTTGGAATTTCTTCACTAATTATATAATAATCGTGCAAAAAAAAAAAAAGAGTCAATGCCTGATGTCTGAATCTTAGCATGTTTGGTTCTGGTTACTACTTGGATGGGAGACCGCCTGGGATTGCTAGGTGCTGTAAGCTTTTGGGTTTTCGTCCCTACTTATATATTGAACTGGAGATTAGAGTGGCTGATCTTTAAATAGCCCTCTCTCTGCAGCAGCCTTCGCTTACGGCCATACCTGGCTATGCCTGGTTAGTACTTGGATGGGAAACCGCTTGGGAATACCAGGTGCTGAAAGCTTTTTGGAAATTTTTCAAAATTTTTTACTTTTTGGAATTTCTTCACTAATTATATAATAATCGTGCAAAAAAAAAAAAGAGTCAATGCCCGATCTCTGAATCTTAGCATGTTTGGTTCTGGTTACTACTTGGATGGGAGACTGCCTGTGAATAATACCAGGTGCTGTAAGCTTTTGGGTTTTCTTCCCTACTTATCTATTGAACTGGAGATTAGAGTGGCTGATCTTTAAATAGCCCTCTCTCTGCAGCAGCCTTCGCTTACGGCCATACCTGGCTATGCCTGGTTAGTACTTGGATGGGAAACCGCTTGGGAATACCAGGTGCTGAAAGCTTTTTGGAAATTTTTCAAAATTTTTTACTTTTTGGAATTTCTTCACTCATTATATAATAATCGTGCAAAAAAAAAAAAAAAAGAGTCAATGCCCGATGTCTGAATCTTAGCATGTTTGGTTCTGGTTACTACTTGGATGGGAGACCGCCTGGGATTGCCAGGTGCTGTAAGCTTTTGGGTTTTCGTCCCTATTTATATAATGTACTGGAGATTACAGTGGCTGATCTTTAATTAGCCCTCTCTTTGCAGCAGCTATCGCTTACGGCCATACCAACCTGGCTATGCCCGATCTCGTCTGGTCTTGGAAGCTAAGCAGGTTTGGGCCTGGTTAGTACTTGGATGGGAGACCGCCTGGGAATACCAGGTTCTGTAAGCTTTTGGGTTTTATTCCGAACTTATATAATGAACTGGAGATTAGAGTGTCTGATCTTTAAATAGCCCTCTCTTTGCAGCAGCTTTCGCTTACGGCCATACCAACCTGGCTATGCCTGATCTCATCTGATCTCGGAAGCTAACCAGGTTTGGGCTTGGTTAGTATTTGGATGGGAGACAGCCTGGGAATACCAGGTGCTGTAAGCTTTTTGGAAAATTTTCATTAGTTATGTAATAATCTTGAAAAAAAAAAAAAAGAGTCAATGCCAGATCTCTGATTCTTAGCATGTTTGGTTCTGGTTACTACTTGGATGGGAGACTGCCTGGGAATAATACCAGGTGCTGTAAGCTTTAAGGTTTTCTTCCCTACCTATATATTGAACTGGAGTTTAGAGTGGCTGATCTTTAAATAGCCCTCTCTCTGCAGCAGCCTTCGCTTACGGCCATACCAACCTGGCTATGCCCGATCTCGTCTGGTCTTGGAAGCTAAGCAGGTTTGGGCCTGGTTAGTACTTGGATGGGAGACCGCCTGGGAATACCAGGTGCTGTAAGCTTTTGGGTTTTATTCCGAACTTATATAATGAACTGGAGATTAGAGTGTCTGATCTTTAAATAGCCCTCTCTTTGCAGCAGCTTTCGCTTACGGCCATACCAACCTGGCTATGCCTGATCTCGTCTGATCTCGGAAGCTAAGCAGGTTTGGGCTTGGTTAGTACTTGGATGGGAGACAGCCTGGGAATACCAGGTGCTGTAAGCTTTTTGGAAAATTTTCATTAGTTATGTAATAATCTTGAAAAAAAAAAAAAAAAGAGTCAATGCCAGATCTCTGAATCTTAGCATGTTTGGTTCTGGTTACTACTTGGATGGGAGACTGCATGGGATTAATACCAGGTGCTGTAAGCTTTTGGGTTTTCTTCCCTACTTATATATTGAACTGGAGATTAGTGTGGCTGATCTTTAAATAGCCCTCTCTCTGCAGCAGCCTTCGCTTACGGCCATACCTGGCTATGCCTGGTTAGTACTTGGATGGGAAACCGCCTGGGAATACCAGGTGCTGAAAGCTTTTTGGAAAGTTTCACAATTTTTTACTTTTTGGAATTTTTTCACTAATTATATAATAATCGTGCAAAAAAAAAAAAAAAAAAAAAAAAAGAGTCAATGCCCGATGTCTGAATCTTAGCATGTTTGGTTCTGGTTACTACTTGGATGGGAGACCGCCTGGGATTGCCAGGTGCTGTAAGCTTTTGGGTTTTCGTCCCTATTTATATAATGTACTGGAGATTACAGTGGCTGATCTTTAATTAGCCCTCTCTTTGCAGCAGCTTTCGCTTACGGCCATACCAACCTGAGGGCGCTAGAGAGCTAGTGAGAAACAGGAAGTGTGTTGGCTATAGGGAGGTGAGAAAGGCTCACCCAAACTTTTGTGTTGTTTTTTGCGTTGTTTTTGTTCAAGATAAGTATTTTGTTTCAAGTTTTTGTGTAATTTTTGTTATTTGTCCTCCCAACAGCTTTGCTGTTTGGGAGGGATCATTTTAGTTTTGTGTTTTTTTTTTTGTTAAATGGACGGATTAACAGCTACAGACATGGATTTGGCAAAACAAACAAGGCAGCTAACTGAAAATGGACTGGATAAAAGACAACGAGAAAAGGATTACCCAGAAAGGAGACTCAAACGGATTTATGCAAAGGAAGCAACGGTAGTGATTGATTTGACGGAGGTAAAAGATGGGAGAGCAGAGGACATTATAGAAGCATTGAAAGACAAGATTGAAGTGACTAGCATACTAGCGGTAAGACCAAAAATGATGAAACAATATGAAATTACATTGGAAAAGGAAGAAGATATTGAGAAACTGGAAGAAGGATTGATGATTAAAGGAAAGACTTGTGAAATTAAAAAGTTGAACAATAAGGATTTTGCTGTATCTTTCATGCATCTGCCTGCTTACCTGGAGGATGATGATATTTTAAAGAAGCTGGAGGGATGGGTTGTGACTCCTATCTCACAGATCAAAAGGAGATTCTACCCGGGCACCCGCATTGAGGATGGAACGAGATTCCTGAGAGTACGGTTTCCAAAAGAGGTGGCTTCTCTGCCCTACAGTACGAGAATGGAGACGGAAGAGGGACCTCAGTATTTCAGGGTGATACATAGCCAGCAGGTGAGAACCTGTAGGTTATGTATGAGCCCTGAACACATGATGAAGGACTGTCCGGACTTCAAATGCTTTAAGTGCTCGGAAAGGGGACATTTCGCGAGGGACTGTAATGCGGTGAGGTGCCCGGACTGCAGGCTCGTGCTAAATAAGTGCGAGTGCTGGTTCGGAGAACCACATCAGGAGGAAGAGCAGGGGTGCGGGCAGATACATGAGGAAGACGGTGAAGAGGAGCTACACGAGAACACGGAAGGAACACAAAGAGAGGATACCGCAAGCACAGACGTTGAAGAGGAAAGTGAAAGGACTGGATTAACACAGTGCAGTGAGGAAACGGGGTCACTGATGGAAATAACTGATACTTTACAGATTGAACTGGAAAAGACAGAGGAGCAGGAGTGGGTCAGCGAGGATGGGAGAATGGACAAAGACAGTGAATGCATCGACGATGCCGGCACTACAGGAATCAATAAAAGAAGAAGACAAACTAAGGTAACACCAAATTTAGAGAAAGCCAAAAGAAAAGTATTAAAACAAGGATGTGAGGAAAAACAGGACAGTGGGGAAATGGTAAAGGAAGGAGAGGGAATGAACTGACAATATGGGGATTTTATGGCTTTTATTTTATTTTATGGTGCTGAAAATTGTGACTTTTAATGCTAGAGGACTAATGAATGTTTATAAATTTGAAAAGGTGAAGGAATTGTGTCAAAATGAAGATGTGATTTTATTGCAAGAGACAAACTGGAAAGAGAATGTTATGGAGGATATTACAAAAAGATGGGAAGGGGAATTACTTGTTAATAATGAAGAGGAAAAATGGGAGGAGGAGTGGCGGTTTTAATAAGAAAAGACAGAAGTATAAAGACAAAACTTATATATAATGATAAAAAAGGAAAATGTATGGTGGTAGAAATGGAAATGGAAGAAGACAAATTTGTTTTAGTGAACGTGCACGCTCCCAATGGAGAAAATAAAAGAAATTATACTTTAATGTTTTAGCTGATGTAATTGGAAAATGGGGGAAGGTGGTGATTGCAGGGGATTTTAACACTGTTTTTAGTAAAATGGATATGGCAAATGGGATGGTTTCTAAATCGGATGGGGGTAGAAAAGAACTAAGGTCATTGATGGAAGAGAAAAATATGATTGATGTGTGGCGGGAAAGGAATGGAAAAAAGAAGGAATTTTCAAGAAGACAGTTGGTGGGGAATTTTATGTGCCAAACCAGAATAGACTATTTTTTAAGTACCAGAAATCTTGAATGTTTCATTGATGGAATATTTCACAAAGAAACGACCTTAAGCGATCACAAAATGGTTTTAATGACGATGGATTTTAAAAGACAAACAAAGGGACCTGGGGTGTGGATTTTAAACACTGAGGTTTTAAAGAATGAAAGTTTTAAAAAAGAAATTGAAATGATATTAGATGGGAGGAAAAAAGACCAGATGTATATGGAAGACAAAACGCAATGGTGGGAAAATGTTAAGTATGATATTAAGAAATATTCTATGAAGTACTGTAATTTATTACAAAATGTTAAAAGAACCAAGGAGAGAGAAATAAGGAGAACTCTAAAAGAGGAGTTAAATAAAAATGAAGTAGATGTGCAAAAAGTAATTGAAATAGAAAATACGTTGAGAAAAATAGAAGAGGGGAAATGCAAGGGGGCAATGTTGAGAAGCAAAGCAAAATATACGGTGGAAGGGGAAAAATGTAACAGATTCTTTTTTAATCTTGAGAAAAGCAGGGGGAGAGCGGAAACAATTAAAGAACTTAAAAGTAGGAATGGACAGGTGGTCTCAGATACAGAGGGGATTTTAAAAGAAGTGAAATCATTTTATGAAGAACTTTTTAAGTCGGAGGGGGGAGATGAGGAAAAAAGGAATATTTTGTTGCAACAGATAACAAGGAAAGTTGGCGAAGAGGATAAAAGAATATGTGAAAGGGAAATAGAAATTGAAGAGATCATACATGCCATAAATCAATTAAGAGTGAGGAAAAGCCCCGGAGTAGATGGTATTGGAAGTGAGTTTTACAAAGTTTTTAAAGACAAAGTAAGCGTGATTTTAAATGAAATTTTTGAAGAAGTTTTTAAAAATGAAAGAGTAAGCCCAAGAATGGGGCTAGGATTAATGAAAATAATATACAAGAAAAAAGGAGACAAAACTGAGCTGAAAAATTTTAGACCCATTACAATGCTAAACACTGATTTTAAAATTTTAGCCAAGGTCTTAGCAAACAGATTAAAAAATGTCATGCCAAATATAATAGAAACAAACCAAGCGTACGGAGTAAAGGCGAGAGATATAGCAGATGTTACTAGCAGCATTAGAGATATAGTAGGGTATATAAAAGAAAAGGGCAAAAGTGCTTATGTTATTAGTATGGATTTTGAAAAGGCTTTTGACAGAGTTGAACATGGCTTTTTATTTGCAGTTTTAAAGGAATTTGGGTTTGGGAATAATTTTATAAAATGGATTTCGGTTTTATACAGGGATATTTTTACAAAAGTAAAATGCAACGGTTTTTTAACTCAACCTTTTAAAGTTTTAAGATCCATAAGACAGGGGTGTCCTTTGTCGGCGCAATTGTACTCTTTGGTAGCAGAACCTTTAGGGCTTTTAATAAATAGAGAAAAAAGAATAAATGGAATATGAATGGAAGAGGGAGAAGAATTAAAGAAAATATTTCAATATGCTGATGACACGACAATTGTGGTTGAAAATGTAGAAAGTGTTAAAAGAGTGATGGAGAAAACAAAACAGTATTGTGAGGGTTCGGGTGCAAAAATAAATGAAGAAAAAACTGTATACATGAAATATGGAAGGGTGGAGGTTCTTACAGGGATCTGTAATTTTATGGAGGTGCAAGAAATAAAGATTTTAGGAATAATTGTAGCAAAGAATGAAAAGGAGGCTATGGACAGTATGTGGGAAGAGACGGTGGGAGGGATGGAAAGAAGACTGATTTTCTGGAGAAGCAGGGTTTTAAGTTTAAAGGGGAAAATTTTAGTTGTAAACATGCTAATGTTATCTAGAATGTGGTATACATTACATGTGATGCCATTGCCAGACTGGGTTTTAAAGAGAATAAAGAAATGTGTTTTAGAATTTTTATGGGACAAAAAGCCTCCAAGAATTGCATATTTTACACTGATAGGGAAACCGGGGGAGGTAGGGATGGGTTTGGTGGATGTAGAACAAAAAATGAAAAGCATGAGAGTAAAGGTGGTAAGAAAATATTTGGATGATACGAACAGAGCAGAGTGGAAGAGATTGATGGCTCTTTATTTAAATAAATGTGGGAATTTTAATTTGGGGGACAATGTTTTATGGATGAAGCTTAAGAATTGGATGATGGAGGGGATCCCACGATTTTACAAAGAGGTTTTAAGCGCTTGGAGGCTTTTTTTAACAGAGGTGGATTTTAATCCGGAGGGGAGGGAAATGATTTTAAATCAACCTCTGTTTTTAAATGGAAAAATAAAGATGCAAGAGTATGATATCTATTTTAAGAAGTGGTTGCAAGCGGGATTTGTAAAGGTGAGGGATGTTTTATGGGAATTTAAAGAGGGATTTTTACCACTTCAAGTGATCATAGATGCAATGGATGAGGAGAAGGAGGACTTTAATGTAAATGTTTTAAAAAGACAATACGAACAAGTAAAAAAAGCAATCCCAGGACAATGGCTGGATGAAATTATTAATGAGGGAGAAAAAGAAAAGAAAATGAGCATGTTTCTAAAATGTAAAGACAATATGGTGAATTTTAATTTGGGTTCTGTTAAAATGTTTTATGGGTTTTTTATAAATGGAGTTTTTAAAAAACCTCTTGCCAATCAGTTATGGATAAGGCATTTTAATGAAATCGAAGAGGAAGATATATGGAAGAACATGACATGGAAATGGTTGGATGCGGATTTAGAAAGTTTTGATTATTTTATTAGACAAAATGTGATTTTTACGGAAATGAGATTGTGTGCAATGCAGAAAAAAACTAATGCCCTATGCAGAGTTTGTAAAAAAGAAGATGAAGGAATTTTACATTTGTTTTTATTCTGTGAGAAGTTGAGCCCATTTTTTAAGGAATTAAAGGAAATAATCAAAGACTTAAGAGATAATGAGGTGGACTGCAACTGGAATAGATTTTTTATGTTGGGAATGGCAGAGAATACAGCAAACAAGAAACTAATTAATTTGTTTTTAATTTTGGCCAAAAAAGCTATATGGAAAAGAAGGAATATAGTCAAAAACAGAGATTTTACTGCAAACCTATGGTTGATTTTTAAACAGTTGGTTGAAGATTATGTAAAAATGCTGTACAGTTATTTTAAACTGGAAAACAAGATGGGGGATTTTTATGGAATTTTTACGAAGGATATTTTAAAACAAAAGCACTTTTATATGCCAAAAGAAGATTAATGAACTTGATGAATTTGTGATTTTAGATGTTTTTGGTTTTTAGTGTTATGCATTTTTGGAAAAATGCTTTTGTGAAATGCTTTTGCATTTATGAAAATTTCCCTGTGACAGCTTTAATGTCTTGTACACAACTTGTATTTTGACTGATAATAAAAAGAAAAAAAAAAAAAGAAAAAAGAAAAAAAAAAAAAAGAAAAAAAAAAAAAAAAAAAAGCTATGCCCGATCTCGTCTGGTCTTGGAAGCTAAGCAGGTTTGGGCCTGGTTAGTACTTGGATGGGAGACCGCCTGGGAATACCAGGTGCTGTAAGCTTTTTAGAAAATTTTCATTAGTTATGTAATAATCTTGAAAAAAAAAAAAAAAAGAGTCAATGCCAGATCTCTGAATCTTAGCATGTTTGGTTCTGGTTAGTACTTGGATGGGAAACCGCTTGGGAATACCAGGTGCTGAAAGCTTTTTGGAAATTTTTCAAAATTTTTTACTTTTTGGAATTTCTTCACTCATTATATTATAATCGTGCAAAAAAAAAAAAAAAAAAAAAAAAAAAGAGTCAATGCCCAATCTCTGAATCTTAGAATGTTTGGTTCTGGTTACTACTTGGATGGGAGACTGCCTGGGAATAATACCAGGTGCTGTAAGCTTTTGGGTTTTCTTCCCTACTTATATATTGAACTGGAGATTAGAGTGGCTGATCTTTAAATAGCCCTCTCTCTGCAGCAGCCTTCGCTTACGGCCATACCTGGCTATGCCTGGTTAATACTTGGATGGGAAACCACTTGGGAATACCAGGTGCTGAAAGCTTTTTGGAAATTTTTCACAATTTTTTACTTTTTGGAATTTCTTCACTCATTATATAATAATCGTGCAAAAAAAAAAAAAAGAGTCAATGCCCGATGTCTGAATCTTAGCATATTTGGTTCTGGTTACTACTTGGATGGGAGACCGCCTGGGAATACCAGGTGCTGAAAGCTTTTTGGAAATGTTTCACAATTTTTTACTTTTTGGAATTTTTTCACTAATTATATAATAATCGTGCAAAAAAAAAAAAGAGTCAATGCCCGATCTCTGAATCTTAGCATGTTTGGTTCTGGTTACTACTTGGATGGGAGACTGCCTGGGAATAATACCAGGTGCTGTAAGCTTTTGGGTTTTCTTCCCTACTTATATATTGAACTGGAGATTAGAGTGGCTAATCTTTAAATAGCCCTCTCTCTGCAGCAGCCTTCGCTTACGGCCATACCTGGCTATGCCTGGTTAGTACTTGGATGGGAAACCGCCTGGGAATACCAGGTGCTGAAAGCTTTTTGGAAATGTTTCACAATTTTTTACTTTTTGGAATTTTTTCACTAATTATATAATAATCGTGCAAAAAAAAAAAAAGAGTCAATGCCCGATCTCTGAATCTTAGCATGTTTGGTTCTGGTTACTACTTGGATGGGAGACTGCCTGGGAATAATACCAGGTGCTGTAAGCTTTTGGGTTTTCTTCCCTACTTATATATTGAACTGGAGATTAGAGTGGCTGATCTTTAAATAGCCCTCTCTCTGCAGCAGCCTTCGCTTACGGCCATACCTGGCTATGCCTGGTTAGTACTTGGATGGGAAACCGCTTGGGAATACCAGGTGCTGAAAGCTTTTTGCAAATTTTTCAAAATTTTTTACTTTTTGGAATTTCTTCACTAATTATATAATAATCGTGCAAAAAAAAAAAGAGTCAATTCCTGATGTCTGAATCTTAGCATGTTTGGTTCTGGTTACTACTTGGATGGGAGACCGCCTGGGATTGCTAGGTGCTGTAAGCTTTTGGGTTTTCGTCCCTATTTATATAATGTACTGGAGATTACAGTGGCTGATCTTTAATTAGCCCTCTCTTTGCAGCAGCTTTCGCTTACGGCCATACCAACCTGGCTATGCCCGATCTCGTCTGATCTCAGAAGCTAAGCAGGTTTGGGCTTGGTTAGTACTTGGATGGGAGACCGCCTGGGAATACCAGGTGCTGTAAGCTATTTGGAAAATTTTCATTAGTTATGTAATAATCTTGAAAAAAAAAAAGAGTCAATGCCCAATCTCTGAATCTTAGAATGTTTGGTTCTGGTTACTACTTGGATGGGAGACTGCCTGGGAATAATACCAGGTGCTGTAAGCTTTTGGGTTTTCTTCCCTACTTATATATTGAACTGGAGATTAGAGTGGCTGATCTTTAAATAGCCCTCTCTCTGCAGCAGCCTTCGCTTACGGCCATACCTGGCTATGCCTGGTTAGTACTTGGATGGGAAACCGCTTGGGAATACCAGGTGCTGAAAGCTTTTTGGAAATTTTTCACAATTTTTTACTTTTTGGAATTTCTTCACTCATTATATAATAATCGTGCAAAAAAAAAAAAAGAGTCAATGCCCGATGTCTGAATCTTAGCATATTTGGTTCTGGTTACTACTTGGATGGGAGACCGCCTGGGAATACCAGGTGCTGAAAGCTTTTTGGAAATTTTTCACAATTTTTTACTTTTTGGAATTTTTTCACTAATTATATAATAATCGTGCAAAAAAAAAAAGAGTCAATGCCCGATCTCTGAATCTTAGCATGTTTGGTTCTGGTTACTACTTGGATGGGAGACTGCCTGGGAATAATACCAGGTGCTGTAAGCTTTTGGGTTTTCTTCCCTACTTATATATTGAACTGGAGATTAGAGTGGCTGATCTTTAAATAGCCCTCTCTCTGCAGCAGCCTTCGCTTACGGCCATACCTGGCTATGCCTGGTTAGTACTTGGATGGGAAACCGCCTGGGAATACCAGGTGCTGAAAGCTTTTTGGAAATTTTTCAAAATTTTTTACTTTTTGGAATTTTTTCACTAATTATATAATAATCGTGCAAAAAAAAAAAAAAGAGTCAATGCCCGATCTCTGAATTTTAGCATGTTTGGTTCTGGTTACTACTTGGATGGGAGACTGCCTGGGAATAATACCAGGTGCTGTAAGCTTTTGGGTTTTCTTCCCTACTTATATATTGAACTGGAGATTAGAGTGGCTGATCTTTAAATAGCCCTCTCTCTGCAGCAGCCTTCGCTTACGGCCATACCTGGCTATGCCTGGTTAGTACTTGGATGGGAAACCGCCTGGGAATACCAGGTGCTGAAAGCTTTTTGGAAATGTTTCACAATTTTTTACTTTTTGGAGTTTTTTCACTAATTATATAATAATCGTGCAAAAAAAAAAAAAGAGTCAATGCCCGATCTCTGAATCTTAGCATGTTTGGTTCTGGTTACTACTTGGATGGGAGACTGCCTGGGAATAATACCAGGTGCTGTAAGCTTTTGGGTTTTCTTCCCTACTTATATATTGAACTGGAGATTAGAGTGGCTGATCTTTAAATAGCCCTCTCTCTGCAGCAGCCTTCGCTTACGGCCATACCTGGCTATGCCTGGTTAGTACTTGGATGGGAAACCGCTTGGGAATACCAGGTGCTGAAAGCTTTTTGGAAATTTTTCAAAATTTTTTACTTTTTGGAATTTCTTCACTAATTATATAATAATCGTGCAAAAAAAAAAAAAGAGTCAATGCCTGATGTCTGAATCTTAGCATGTTTGGTTCTGGTTACTACTTGGATGGGAGACCGCCTGGGATTGCTAGGTGCTGTAAGCTTTTGGGTTTTCGTCCCTACTTATATATTGAACTGGAGATTAGAGTGGCTGATCTTTAAATAGCCCTCTCTCTGCAGCAGCCTTCGCTTACGGCCATACCTGGCTATGCCTGGTTAGTACTTGGATGGGAAACCGCTTGGGAATACCAGGTGCTGAAAGCTTTTTGGAAATTTTTCAAAATTTTTTACTTTTTGGAATTTCTTCACTAATTATATAATAATCGTGCAAAAAAAAAAAAGAGTCAATGCCCGATCTCTGAATCTTAGCATGTTTGGTTCTGGTTACTACTTGGATGGGAGACTGCCTGTGAATAATACCAGGTGCTGTAAGCTTTTGGGTTTTCTTCCCTACTTATCTATTGAACTGGAGATTAGAGTGGCTGATCTTTAAATAGCCCTCTCTCTGCAGCAGCCTTCGCTTACGGCCATACCTGGCTATGCCTGGTTAGTACTTGGATGGGAAACCGCTTGGGAATACCAGGTGCTGAAAGCTTTTTGGAAATTTTTCAAATTTTTTTACTTTTTGGAATTTCTTCACTCATTATATAATAATCGTGCAAAAAAAAAAAAAAAAAGAGTCAATGCCCGATGTCTGAATCTTAGCATGTTTGGTTCTGGTTACTACTTGGATGGGAGACCGCCTGGGATTGCCAGGTGCTGTAAGCTTTTGGGTTTTCGTCCCTATTTATATAATGTACTGGAGATTACAGTGGCTGATCTTTAATTAGCCCTCTCTTTGCAGCAGCTATCGCTTACGGCCATACCAACCTGGCTATGCCCGATCTCGTCTGGTCTTGGAAGCTAAGCAGGTTTGGGCCTGGTTAGTACTTGGATGGGAGACCGCCTGGGAATACCAGGTTCTGTAAGCTTTTGGGTTTTATTCCGAACTTATATAATGAACTGGAGATTAGAGTGTCTGATCTTTAAATAGCCCTCTCTTTGCAGCAGCTTTCGCTTACGGCCATACCAACCTGGCTATGCCTGATCTCATCTGATCTCGGAAGCTAACCAGGTTTGGGCTTGGTTAGTATTTGGATGGGAGACAGCCTGGGAATACCAGGTGCTGTAAGCTTTTTGGAAAATTTTCATTAGTTATGTAATAATCTTGAAAAAAAAAAAAAAAGAGTCAATGCCAGATCTCTGATTCTTAGCATGTTTGGTTCTGGTTACTACTTGGATGGGAGACTGCCTGGGAATAATACCAGGTGCTGTAAGCTTTAAGGTTTTCTTCCCTACCTATATATTGAACTGGAGATTAGAGTGGCTGATCTTTAAATAGCCCTCTCTCTGCAGCAGCCTTCGCTTACGGCCATACCAACCTGGCTATGCCCGATCTCGTCTGGTCTTGGAAGCTAAGCAGGTTTGGGCCTGGTTAGTACTTGGATGGGAGACCGCCTGGGAATACCAGGTGCTGTAAGCTTTTGGGTTTTATTCCGAACTTATATAATGAACTGGATATTAGAGTGTCTGATCTTTAAATAGCCCTCTCTTTGCAGCAGCTTTCGCTTACGGCCATACCAACCTGGCTATGCCTGATCTCGTCTGATCTCGGAAGCTAAGCAGGTTTGGGCTTGGTTAGTACTTGGATGGGAGACAGCCTGGGAATACCAGGTGCTGTAAGCTTTTTGGAAAATTTTCATTAGTTATGTAATAATCTTGAAAAAAAAAAAAAAAAGAGTCAATGCCCGATCTCTGAATCTTAGCATGTTTGGTTCTGGTTACTACTTGGATGGGAGACTGCCTGGGAATAATACCAGGTGCTGTAAGCTTTTGGGTTTTCTTCCCTACTTATATATTGAACTGGAGATTAGAGTGGCTGATCTTTAAATAGCCCTCTCTCTGCAGCAGCCTTCGCTTACGGCCATACCTGGCTATGCCTGGTTAGTACTTGGATGGGAAACCGCTTGGGAATACCAGGTGCTGAAAGCTTTTTGGAAATTTTTCAAAATTTTTTACTTTTTGGAATTTCTTCACTAATTATATAATAATCGTGCAAAAAAAAAAAAAGAGTCAATGCCTGATGTCTGAATCTTAGCATGTTTGGTTCTGGTTACTACTTGGATGGGAGACCGCCTGGGATTGCTAGGTGCTGTAAGCTTTTGGGTTTTCGTCCCTACTTATATATTGAACTGGAGATTAGAGTGGCTGATCTTTAAATAGCCCTCTTTCTGCAGCAGCCTTCGCTTACGGCCATACCTGGCTATGCCTGGTTAGTACTTGGATGGGAAACCGCTTGGGAATACCAGGTGCTGAAAGCTTTTTGGAAATTTTTCAAAATTTTTTACTTTTTGGAATTTCTTCACTAATTATATAATAATCGTGCAAAAAAAAAAAAGAGTCAATGCCCGATCTCTGAATCTTAGCATGTTTGGTTCTGGTTACTACTTGGATGGGAGACTGCCTGTGAATAATACCAGGTGCTGTAAGCTTTTGGGTTTTCTTCCCTACTTATCTATTGAACTGGAGATTAGAGTGGCTGATCTTTAAATAGCCCTCTCTCTGCAGCAGCCTTCGCTTACGGCCATACCTGGCTATGCCTGGTTAGTACTTGGATGGGAAACCGCTTGGGAATACCAGGTGCTGAAAGCTTTTTGGAAATTTTTCAAAATTTTTTACTTTTTGGAATTTCTTCACTCATTATATAATAATCGTGCAAAAAAAAAAAAAAAAAGAGTCAATGTCCGATGTCTGAATCTTAGCATGTTTGGTTCTGGTTACTACTTGGATGGGAGACCGCCTGGGATTGCCAGGTGCTGTAAGCTTTTGGGTTTTCGTCCCTATTTATATAATGTACTGGAGATTACAGTGGCTGATCTTTAATTAGCCCTCTCTTTGCAGCAGCTATCGCTTACGGCCATACCAACCTGGCTATGCCCGATCTCGTCTGGTCTTGGAAGCTAAGCAGGTTTGGGCCTGGTTAGTACTTGGATGGGAGACCGCCTGGGAATACCAGGTTCTGTAAGCTTTTGGGTTTTATTCCGAACTTATATAATGAACTGGAGATTAGAGTGTCTGATCTTTAAATAGCCCTCTCTTTGCAGCAGCTTTCGCTTACGGCCATACCAACCTGGCTATGCCTGATCTCATCTGATCTCGGAAGCTAACCAGGTTTGGGCTTGGTTAGTATTTGGATGGGAGACAGCCTGGGAATACCAGGTGCTGTAAGCTTTTTGGAAAATTTTCATTAGTTATGTAATAATCTTGAAAAAAAAAAAAAAAGAGTCAATGCCAGATCTCTGATTCTTAGCATGTTTGGTTCTGGTTACTACTTGGATGGGAGACTGCCTGGGAATAATACCAGGTGCTGTAAGCTTTAAGGTTTTCTTCCCTACCTATATATTGAACTGGAGTTTAGAGTGGCTGATCTTTAAATAGCCCTCTCTCTGCAGCAGCCTTCGCTTACGGCCATACCAACCTGGCTATGCCCGATCTCGTCTGGTCTTGGAAGCTAAGCAGGTTTGGGCCTGGTTAGTACTTGGATGGGAGACCGCCTGGGAATACCAGGTGCTGTAAGCTTTTGGGTTTTAT
>NW_026775196.1:357500-360000 GCF_963082965.1 Carassius carassius
AGTGGCTGATCTTTAAATAGCCCTCTCTTTGCAGCAGGTTTCGCTTACGGCCATACCAACCTGGCTATGCCTGATCTCATCTGATCTCGGAAGCTAACCAGGTTTGGGCTTGGTTAGTATTTGGATGGGAGACAGCCTGGGAATACCAGGTGCTGTAAGCTTTTTGGAAAATTTTCATTAGTTATGTAATAATCTTGAAAAAAAAAAAAAAAGAGTCAATGCCAGATCTCTGATTCTTAGCATGTTTGGTTCTGGTTACTACTTGGATGGGAGACTGCCTGGGAATAATACCAGGTGCTGTAAGCTTTAAGGTTTTCTTCCCTACCTATATATTGAACTGGAGTTTAGAGTGGCTGATCTTTAAATAGCCCTCTCTCTGCAGCAGCCTTCGCTTACGGCCATACCAACCTGGCTATGCCCGATCTCGTCTGGTCTTGGAAGCTAAGCAGGTTTGGGCCTGGTTAGTACTTGGATGGGAGACCGCCTGGGAATACCAGGTGCTGTAAGCTTTTGGGTTTTATTCCGAACTTATATAATGAACTGGAGATTAGAGTGTCTGATCTTTAAATAGCCCTCTCTTTGCAGCAGCTTTCGCTTACGGCCATACCAACCTGGCTATGCCTGATCTCGTCTGATCTCGGAAGCTAAGCAGGTTTGGGCTTGGTTAGTACTTGGATGGGAGACAGCCTGGGAATACCAGGTGCTGTAAGCTTTTTGGAAAATTTTCATTAGTTATGTAATAATCTTGAAAAAAAAAAAAAAAAAGAGTCAATGCCAGATCTCTGAATCTTAGCATGTTTGGTTCTGGTTACTACTTGGATGGGAGACTGCATGGGATTAATACCAGGTGCTGTAAGCTTTTGGGTTTTCTTCCCTACTTATATATTGAACTGGAGATTAGTGTGGCTGATCTTTAAATAGCCCTCTCTCTGCAGCAGCCTTCGCTTACGGCCATACCTGGCTATGCCTGGTTAGTACTTGGATGGGAAACCGCCTGGGAATACCAGGTGCTGAAAGCTTTTTGGAAAGTTTCACAATTTTTTACTTTTTGGAATTTTTTCACTAATTATATAATAATCGTGCAAAAAAAAAAAAAAAAAAAAAAAAAAGAGTCAATGCCCGATGTCTGAATCTTAGCATGTTTGGTTCTGGTTACTACTTGGATGGGAGACCGCCTGGGATTGCCAGGTGCTGTAAGCTTTTGGGTTTTCGTCCCTATTTATATAATGTACTGGAGATTACAGTGGCTGATCTTTAATTAGCCCTCTCTTTGCAGCAGCTTTCGCTTACGGCCATACCAACCTGGCTATGCCCGATCTCGTCTGATCTCGGAAGCTAAGCAGGTTTGGGCCTGGTTAGTACTTGGATGGGAGACCGCCTGGGAATACCAGGTGCTGTAAGCTTTTTGGAAAATTTTCATTAGTTATGTAATAATCTTGAAAAAAAAAAAGAGTCAATGCCAGATCTCTGAATCTTAGAATGTTTGGTTCTGGTTATTACTTGGATGGGAGACTGCCTGAGAATAATACCAGGTGCTGTAAGCTTTTGGGTTTTCTTCCCTACTTATATATTGAACTGGAGATTAGAGTGGCTGATCTTTAAATAGCCCTCTCTCTGCATTAGCCTTCGCTTACGGCCATACCTGGCTATTCCTGTTTAGTACTTGGATGGGAAACCGCCTGGGAATACCAGGTGCTGAAAGCTTTTTGGAAATTTTTCAAATTTTTTTACTTTTTGGAATTTTTTCACTAATTATATAATAATCGTGCAAAAAAAAAAAAAAAAAAAAAAAGAGTCAATGCCCGATGTCTGAATCTTAGCATGTTTGGTTCTGGTTACTACTTGGATGGGAGACCGCCTGGGATTGCCAGGTGCTGTAAGCTTTTGGGTTTTCGTCCCTATTTATATAATGTACTGGAGATTACAGTGGCTGATCTTTAATTAGCCCTCTCTTTGCAGCAGCTTTCGCTTACGGCCATACCAACCTGGCTATGCCCGATCTCGTCTGATCTCGGAAGCTAAGCAGGTTTGGGCCTGGTTAGTACTTGGATGGGAGACCGCCTGGGAATACCAGGTGCTGTAAGCTTTTGGGTTTTATTCCGAACTTATATATTGAACTGGAGATTAGAGTGGCTGATCTTTAAATAGCCCTCTCTCTGCAGCAGCCTTCGCTTACGGCCATACCTGGCTATGCCTGGTTAGTACTTGGATGGGAAACCGCCTGGGAATACCAGGTGCTGAAAGCTTTTTGGAAATTTTTCAAATTTTTTTACTTTTTGGAATTTTTTCACTAATTATATAATAATCGTGCAAAAAAAAAAAAAAAAAAAAAAAAAAGAAAAGAGTCAATGCCCGATGTCTGAATCTTAGCATGTTTGGTTCTGGTAACTACTTGGATGGGAGACCGCCTGGGATTGCCAGGTGCTGTAAGCTTTAGGGTTTTCGTCCCTATTTATATAATGTACTGGAGATTACAGTGGCTGATCTTTAATTAGCCCTC
>NW_026775196.1:365000-370000 GCF_963082965.1 Carassius carassius
TACTTGGATGGGAGACTGCCTGTGAATAATACCAGGTGCTGTAAGCTTTTGGGTTTTCTTCCCTACTTATCTATTGAACTGGAGATTAGAGTGGCTGATCTTTAAATAGCCCTCTCTCTGCAGCAGCCTTCGCTTACGGCCATACCTGGCTATGCCTGGTTAGTACTTGGATGGGAAACCGCTTGGGAATACCAGGTGCTGAAAGCTTTTTGGAAATTTTTCAAAATTTTTTACTTTTTGGAATTTCTTCACTCATTATATAATAATCGTGCAAAAAAAAAAAAAAAAAGAGTCAATGCCCGATGTCTGAATCTTAGCATGTTTGGTTCTGGTTACTACTTGGATGGGAGACCGCCTGGGATTGCCAGGTGCTGTAAGCTTTTGGGTTTTCGTCCCTATTTATATAATGTACTGGAGATTACAGTGGCTGATCTTTAATTAGCCCTCTCTTTGCAGCAGCTATCGCTTACGGCCATACCAACCTGGCTATGCCCGATCTCGTCTGGTCTTGGAAGCTAAGCAGGTTTGGGCCTGGTTAGTACTTGGATGGGAGACCGCCTGGGAATACCAGGTTCTGTAAGCTTTTGGGTTTTATTCCGAACTTATATAATGAACTGGAGATTAGAGTGTCTGATCTTTAAATAGCCCTCTCTTTGCAGCAGCTTTCGCTTACGGCCATACCAACCTGGCTATGCCTGATCTCATCTGATCTCGGAAGCTAACCAGGTTTGGGCTTGGTTAGTATTTGGATGGGAGACAGCCTGGGAATACCAGGTGCTGTAAGCTTTTTGGAAAATTTTCATTAGTTATGTAATAATCTTGAAAAAAAAAAAAAAAAGAGTCAATGCCAGATCTCTGATTCTTAGCATGTTTGGTTCTGGTTACTACTTGGATGGGAGACTGCCTGGGAATAATACCAGGTGCTGTAAGCTTTAAGGTTTTCTTCCCTACCTATATATTGAACTGGAGTTTAGAGTGGCTGATCTTTAAATAGCCCTCTCTCTGCAGCAGCCTTCGCTTACGGCCATACCAACCTGGCTATGCCCGAGCTCGTCTGGTCTTGGAAGCTAAGCAGGTTTGGGCCTGGTTAGTACTTGGATGGGAGACCGCCTGGGAATACCAGGTGCTGTAAGCTTTTGGGTTTTATTCCGAACTTATATAATGAACTGGAGATTAGAGTGTCTGATCTTTAAATAGCCCTCTCTTTGCAGCAGCTTTCGCTTACGGCCATACCAACCTGAGCACACTAGAGGCACTAGTGAGCAAACAGGAAGTGATTGTGCCAGAGAGGGGTGAGGGAGGCTCACCCAAACTTTTTGTGTTTTGTTATTTTGGTTTGGTTAAAATAAGTGTTTTTGTTTGTAGTATTTTGTTATTTTTGTTTTATTTGTGTCCTCCCAACAGCTCTGCTGTTTGGGAGGGATCTGTCGGGGTTTGTTTTATGTAAAATGGATAGATTAATGGCAACTGACATGGATTTGACACGAGGAACACGGAGGCAAGCAGAAAATGGACTGGGTTATCGACAAAGAGAAAAGGATTACAATGAAATAACTGATAAGAGGATTTACACAAAAGAAGCGACTGTGGTGGTGGATTTGTCGGAGGTACAAGACGGGAGAGCAGAGGATATTATAAAAGCACTAACAGAAAAGATTGAAGTAACAAGAATTTTAGCAATACGACCTAAGCAGATGAGGGAATATGAGATTACATTGGAGCATGAAGAGGACACTGAGAAACTGGTTGATGGACTAACCATTAAAGGTAAAATTTGTGAAATCAAAAAGTTACACAACAGAGACTTTGTTGTCTCGTTCATGCATTTGCCTGCATACATGAATGACCATGAGATTTTAAATAAGCTTGAAGGATGGGGAGTAACACCCATTTCTCAAATAAGGAGGAGATTCTACTCGGGCACCCATATAGAAGATGGAACGAGGTTCTTAAGAGTGCGTTTTCCAAAGGAAGTGGCTTCTTTACCATACAGCACAAGGATGGAGACCGAGGGAGGTCCTCAATACTTTAGGGTGATACACAGTAAGCAGGTGAAGACCTGTAGACTGTGTATGAGCCCTGACCATATAATGAAGGACTGTCCGGACTTCAAATGTCACAAATGCGAGGAAAGAGGCCATTTCGCAAGAGACTGTACTGCGATAAGGTGCCCAGACTGTAAAATGACATTGGACAAATGTGAATGTTGGATGGACAATGAGCAACAGGAAGAGGATCAAGTGAGCGGGCAAATGCATGAGAATGATAATGAGGAGGAGCAACAGGAGGACGCAGAAAAATCCAAGGAAAAGAACATAGGAAATGGACATGAATTAACAACATCAACACAGGAAGAGGAAGAGACATGGACACCAATGCAGATAACGGCGAGTATACAGAATATACTAGACAAAGTGGAGGAGCAGGAAGGAGTCAACGAAGAAGGGGAGCTAGACATTGAGAGTGGAAACATCACGGATGGTGGGAGCACGGGGGCATCGAACAAAAGAAGAAGAGTGAAAAAGGTAACACCAAATATTGAAAAAGCAAGGAAAAGAGTGGTGAAGGAAGTGTTTACAGAAAATCAGGACAGTGGTGGACTTTTAGAAGAGGGAGAAGATATGGACTAATAAGATGGGTATTTTATCGTTTTTGTTTTACTTTATGGTGTTGAGAATTGTGTCCTTTAATGCAAGAGGATTATTGAATGTTTTGAAATTTGAAAAGATGAAAGAGTTGTGTAAAAATGATGATATGATTTTATTGCAAGAAACTAACTGGAAAGGAAATGTAATGGAAGATTTTAAAAGAAGGTGGGATGGGGAAATATTTTTTAGTAACGGGGAGAAAAGTTTGGGAGGAGGAGTGGCTATTTTGATTAAAAAAGGGAAAGCTACTATGACAAAACAAATCTATGATGATAAAAAAGGGAAATGTATTGCAGTAGAAATTGATTTTGAGGATGAAAAATTTATTGTAGTAAATATACATGCACCAAATGAGGAAAAGGATAAGAAAATGTATTTTAATGTTTTAAGAGACATAATAGAGAAATGGAAAAGGGTGGTGGTTGCAGGGGATTTTAATACTGTTTTTAGCAAAATAGACATGGCTAATGGGATGGTTTTTAGGACGGACGGTGGAAGGAAGGAACTTAAATTATTGATGGAAGAAAAAAATATGATTGATGTTTGGAGAGAAAGAAATGGAAAAAAGAGAGAATATTCCAGAAAACAGTTAGTTGGGAATTTTATGTGCCAAACTAGGATAGATTATTTTTTGAGCACAAGAAATTTGGATTGTTTTATTGATGATGTACTTTATAAAGAAACAACTTTAAGTGATCATAAAATGGTTTTAATGAGGATGGATTTTAAAAGGGAAACGAAAGGGCCTGGGGTATGGATTTTAAATACAGAAATCTTAAATCATGAAAGTTTTAAAAATGGGATAGAGAATTTATTAGATGAGGAAAAAAAAGATGCAATGTATTTAGAAGATAAAAGACAATGGTGGGAAAATGTGAAATTTGAAATAAAGAAATATTCAATTAATTTCTGTAATATACTGCAAAGGGTGAAAAGGACAAAGGAAAAAGAAATAAGAAGAACGTTAAAAGAAGAGTTAAACAAAAATGAAGTAAATGTGCAAAAAGTGTTTGAAATGGAGGAGAAGCTTAAAAAAATGGAGGAAGACAAATGCCAGGGAGCGATGTTGAGAAGTAAAGCTAAATACACAATAGAGGGGGAAAAATGTAACAGATTCTTTTTTAATCTCGAAAAAAGTAGGGGAAAAGCTGAAATGATCAAAGAGCTTAAAAACAGAGATGGCCAGTCGGTTTTTAATACAGGAGAGATTTTAAAAGAAATAGAGACTTTTTATGAAAAGCTTTTTAAATCAGAAGGGGTGGAGGAGGAGAAGGGAAATGTTTTGTTGCAAAGAATAACTAGGAAAGTTGGAGAAGAAGATAAAATAGACTGTGAAAAGGAGATAGAAACGGAAGAAATTATACAAGCTATAAACTCCCTAAGAGTAAAAAAGAGTCCAGGAATAGATGGTATTGGAAGTGAATTTTACAAAGTTTTTAAAGAAAAACTCAGTGTGATTTTAAAGGGGATTTATGATGATATTTTTAGGAAAGAAGGAGTCAATCCAAGAATGGGGTTAGGTTTAATGAAAATAATTTATAAGAAACAAGGTGATAAAACAAATTTGAAGAATTTTAGACCCATCACAATGCTAAATACTGATTTTAAGATTTTAGCTAAAGTTTTAGCTAACAGATTGAAGAATGTAATGCCAAGTATAATTGAAACTAATCAAGCATATGGTGTAAAAGGGAGGGACATAGCAGACATTACAAGTAGCATAAGAGACATAATAGGTTATATAAAAGAAAAGGAAAAGAAAGCATATGTTATAAGGTTGGATTTTGAAAAAGCATTTGATAGAGTGGAGCATAAATTCTTATTTTCTGTTTTAAAGAAGTTCGGTTTTGGGGAAAATTTTATTAAATGGATTGCAATTTTATACAAGGATATCTTAACGAAAGTAAAATGTAATGGATTTTTAAGTCAACCTTTTAAAGTTTTAAGGTCTATAAGGCAGGGGTGTCCGTTATCAGCACAGCTTTATTCTTTGGTGGCAGAACCTTTAGGACTTTTAATAAATAAGGAGGAAGGAATAAAAGGAATAAAAATGGAAGAGGAAGGGGAATTTAAGAAAATCTTTCAATACGCAGATGATACAACAATTGTGGTGGAAAATATGGAAAGCGTTAAAAAGGTTATGGAAAAAATTAAATACTATTGTGATGGGACGGGTGCAAAAATCAATGAAGAAAAAACTGTGTATATGAAATTTGGAGGGGTGGTGGATTTAGCAGGGGTGTTTAAGTTCATGGAGGTACAGGAAATAAAGATTTTAGGGGTGGTGTTAGCAAAGAATGAAAAAGTGGCAGTAGATAATATGTGGGAAGGGATAGTAGGTGGAATGGAGAG